>NW_009649770.1:699497-711558 GCF_000708025.1 Charadrius vociferus | reverse complement strand
CGTGTAGGACTCCACACAGCAGCCTTCCATTCTCAAGAGGTGTCATACCTGGCCCAAAGGAGAAAAGAGAGGCAAAAGAGCTCGGGAAAGTATCTCCCCCTGTTTCTCCCATAGATTGGGTGTGATTATTAATAACTTCTGAGAGATGGTAACCAAGGTATGGACAGGACAGGAATACTGCATAGACACCCCAACAAAGCCACTTCAATAGCGATGTTATCATATCATAAGCTGATATTGCACACGACAGCAAAATTATAGCCCTGATCCCTCTCCCTGAGACAACAAACAGCATCACAGGGAGCATATAAGAGCATCATATAGAGCATATAAGAATTTACAAAACACAGCCACGCAAACAAATGAAGCAACATTGTAACCGGCGACTATCTAACCAATATGGGAAATGCATACAAGAATTCATTTGAACAAGCTCTAGCTAAGTCGGTCGTTATTGCAACCCTTCGAGCCCCACGTTGGGCGCCAAAGAAGGACTGTTGTGGTTTGGCCTCAGCCAGCAACAAAGAACCACGCAGTCGCTCACACAACTCCCACAGCCGTGGAAAAAGAAATCGACAGGGCCAAACTCGTGGGTTAAAATAACGCAATTCAACAGAACAGCAAAAGGGAAGATGAAGACGCGATGACAATACCACCGCGAAGCGCACCGACCGGACCCGCACCGCCGCAGCCCACCCCCGAGTGGCGACTGCTCTCCTCGCCCCGGCTAGCGCCTCTTATAGCCCGGGATGGGTCACGTGGGAGGGAATACCTGCCCCCTGCCGGCTCCTGGGGAGATTAACCCCATCCCTGCCGGAACCAGGACAAGTCTATAGGTTAAAGTAGCCACACCAGGAGTTCTCAGAGATGGAACAAGTAAAATGTTCAGATAATCCACGTGCTGTAAAGAAAAAGAACAAAAGAGGTGGTATATCCCTGATGAACTATTTAGGGTAAATTTAAAGTACTATTTCCTGTGCCTGTTCATGGTGGATTACTACAATTCTGTAAAGTGCCACGCTGTAATATAAATTATGAGTTCCACTGCTACATGAAATTATGGAGGTCGAGGATGGATTTCCTAAATTTTTTTATTTCTTGTATTTATTACACACATTTATTTCTCACGTGCCCGCTTACTTTTGATTTTTAGATGTCAAAAGCTGGTTGGTGATGTTTGGATTTCAGCTTAGCAACATTATACCTGGTTTCCCTAGAGCAAAAATGTACTTTGTGTCACCACCATACGAGCTGTCTGAGAGTCAAGCGTGTGAAAACGGACAGGTAGGCAGAAATACGACGTTATTTTTCTTGATAAATTTGCCCCACTCTATGAATAGAACTGCTGGATCTTCTGCAGTTACAGCAGAAGGCCAAGTGTTTATTTCAGTGTAAAATGAAGTGAGTATAGCTAGATTTTATACTAATGAACATATGCCTTTCTTGCCAGCCTTCGTTGTTATCATAATTACAGTGTCATTAGTTTGTCTTTTATTGAGTTCTTCCTTGATTAACAAGTTGTAACTCGATTAACTTGATTAGCAATGACAAAGGGAGACTTTGTCAGGGTAATTTATCATCTGTTGTACCTTTGGTAAAACCATACTAATCACCTACATGTTGCAATAAACTTAGGTCGGTACTTGCTGTACTGCGAAGAAATAGTTCTACTTCTCACCCCGTAATAGGATTTCTCATCATTATTTGTCTGATGCTTTTCATAATTAGAGGCTTCGGTTTGCTACTCCAGTTAACTGCAGTTTCAGCGTTCATACTTATTTGTCAGGTTAAGGGTGGAAAATGCTGTATGCTTTTGATATACCACAGAAATGATCATATAAACCTAACCATACCACTTTCACAGGCTTCTAAGTTATTTGAGAGTCTGAATCCCCTCTTCAGAAATTACTTTGTTATTTTCGAGCCCAAATTTCATCTACTTTCAAAAAGGCTTATATTCATAAGTGTTTTAGTCATATATACTGATTGAAATCTCTGGGCAAAAGTGTCCAGAAGTTAAGTGACATCTTTTAATAGATTGATTCTGTTTTGTTCTCAGCTCTGATTACAATTGTGCCAGACTTGGATCTTACTTATTCTTGTAATGGACATTATGTAATTTGCCAGAATTGAGATTTGTGGTACATATGTGCTGCAAAGGGTGGTTAATGAGAAATATTTCATTTGGTATTACTGATAGCAAAATAATTTGCCAAACGAGTATTTACCTGATTCTGAACAGGATATACATAGTGGTGGGTAACTGAGGGTGGTCTTCCCATAGCGCAGAATTTTTCACTGCATGGCTTTCCTTTAAAAAAGCAAAGCAAAGCAAAGATTAGTATGGGTCTTTGAAATGAGTATTTTCAGATCTATATCTTCTTTGGTGTTTTTTTGTTTTGTTTTGCTCTCCCCAGCTAATTACAGGAGTTCAGCAGACAACAGAAAGGCACAACCAAGCTTTCATGGCTCTTGAGGGACAGGTGATATCTAAAAGATTACATGCCAATATTAGAGAAAAAGCAGGTCACTGGTTCGCAACAACCACTCCTATCATTGGGAAAGGAATCATGTTTGCTGTGAAGGAAGGCCGTGTAACCACTGGCATTTCCAGCATAGCCACAGACGATAGCAGAAAGATTGCTTCTGTCCTTAACAGTGCTCACTACCTGGAAAAAATGCACTACAGCATCGAGGGGAAGGATACCCATTACTTTGTCAAGATAGGCTCGGCTGACAGCGACCTCGTCACCCTCGCAATGACCAGCGGGCGGAAGGTCCTGGAGAGCGGCGTCAACGTCACCGTCTCCCAGCCCACTCTCCTCGTCAATGGGAGGACTCGAAGGTTTACCAATATTGAGTTTCAGTATTCCACCCTGCTGATCAACATCCGCTACGGGCTGAGCCCCGACACGCTGGACGAGGAGAAGGCGAGAGTGTTAGACCAGGCTCGGCAGCGAGCCCTGGGCTCGGCCTGGGCCAAAGAGCAGCAGAAGGCACGGGATGGCCGAGAGGGCAGCCGCGTATGGACAGACGGAGAGAAGCAGCAGCTTCTGAACACGGGAAGGGTTCAAGGTTACGAGGGATATTATGTCCTGCCCGTGGAGCAGTACCCAGAGCTAGCAGACAGTAGCAGCAACATCCAGTTTTTAAGACAGAATGAAATGGGAAAGAGGTAACAAATTAACCTGCTGTCATCCTTGGCTGGATGAATCAGTAGTCGTAACTGTTATCTCCTCTCCTAAGGAGATGAAGACCTAAATGGGGGCACTAGGCTGAGCTACTTTGGGATAGTAAGTGGCAAAAAAGCTCATATTTTTTGAGTTAAATGCTACTGTTCAAGTGATTAAAAACCACATCCTGAAGTGGACTAAAGCCAGACTGAAAACTCTAACCATACAAATTAAAAAGTACCCCTGAAATATTACCCACTTGTTCTGGGTCTAAAGAAAAACAAAAAGAAGGCCTCGTATTGTATTACCTCACTCCATTCACACGTGAGCAAACTAAGAAATCCAAGTGGGCCACTTTCACTAACCAGCTGATGAAACACAGATGATTCAGACTGCTTGTTTGATAAATATCCAAGAGGTTTTCATTTAAAGCAAAATACAGGTGCATTTAAAACATGACTTTGGGGTGATTTGTGTGTAGCAACTGGAGGACAATGAGAATGCAAGTGAGAGCGCACTGGAAATAGTAAAGAAAAATATATTTAAAAGTAACAAAACCACACTTGCACTCTGACCCTCCACTTGTCTGGCCTGAAGCTTAACTTATTCAAAGAGGGCAGAGTGTAGAGTTACATTCAAAATGGTGGCTATAAATCACTACAAATAAATTTCATACTCTGTTTGTCTTTGAAGATTTCCATTGTGGACAGTATAACACAGTTACAGGGTGTAGTCTGTTTAGATTCAGTAGTTTGTTGGTATCAGTTCCAGTAGAGCTGTGGGCATTGTGTTACACTATTGCAAATGGGCACCACGTCAGATCACCCTGTACATACATCAGCCAGAAGGCACAATCACTGTTTCAGATTTAAAAATTATTAGTGTGTTTGTTTGGTCGAGAAACTGAGACAATCACATTACAGTCACCACAGAAAAAAAAAAAAAAAGTCTAATAAGAACTTTGGTACAAGAACTTTTTTGTAATATACATGTATGAATTGTTCATTGAGTTTTTATATTAATTTTAATTTGCTGCTAAGCAAAGACTAGAGACAGGCAAAGATAATTTATGGCAAAGTGTTTAAATTGTTTATACATAAATAAAGTCTCTAAAACTCCTGTGAATTACTTGTCTTCCATTGTGAAGTTTTTTTTGAATGAAAAAAAGGTCAGCGTCTCACTGTCACCTGATGCACACAGCACCTTCTACGTCGAAATGACTTGCTGGTTTCGTACCGTGGATTCTACAGAGGGGTCTCTGGGTAAGCAGAGTCCTACATACACATCACCCAAAACCCTGGTTAGGACAGCAGCAAACCAGTAAATGCTCTAGAAATTCCCTGTCTGCACCTCACGACTACCAACCCTCAAACTGCTGTGTTTGACTCCTGGAATTGGTTTAATTGCACTGAAGTAACCTCCAAACAGTTTGAAAATGCAGTAACATAATATTAAATGGAACATGGGAGGCCGTGCTGTGAGCCAGGAAGTCTCCATGAAATCTGTCTTCTTTGGGAGATTGCTTGTTTCTACCACATTTAAAAATTTGAGGTAAGATCAAAGACCCTCTCCTAAGCAAACAGTCGCTCCCGATGATGTTAAAAGGGACCCATCCATCAGCCGCAGCCCTGCTGCTTTTATCTCCTCTGAGTATGTAGCCAGGGAGCTCTACTTAATTTTGAGAACAGTTTTGCTTTTGGGGTTGCAAATGAGGCTTTTAATGATTCATGATACCGACAGAGATGCTCGAGTTGATTACGGGCATTAACTCACTCCAGGGCATTTTGAAAGCAGAACAGTTCAGTGACTGTGTTGTATAACACCTGCAGCGCTCAGAAAGTGCCTCTCATTTTTGCTGTGCAAACAAGAGCCATCCCGTTCTGACCGGAGCGTTACAGCTCTGTGCCTGCCCTGCGCAGCGCACGCACTGGAACCCCGAGCCCGGTTACTCGCCCTCTGAAGGACGAGTCTGGGTACTTTTCAGATTAAGTCCTGTATGTCCATCGCTGCAGGTGCTTTTCTGTGCTGATGGACTTGAAGTGCTGTTACCTTATCGGACTGTTCTTTACAAGGGAAACCCCTCCAAGAAATACTGTTAATTTTTTTTAATGGAGGCCTCAAACATGAAATCACAAGGTGGAGACCCTTTTCACTATCACGGTTTTTCTGGATTACCCTTGCCCTGTACTGGTAAGCCTCCTAGGTCATTCTTTGGAATGGAATTTTTCTTGCACTGTTGCGCAGTCCCCGATGTCCTTTGTTCTGTCACCATTCTCCTAAAGCTGAAACTCTTCAGAATTTGAGATTCTGCTACTGCAGAAGGAAACTTAGTTAAACTAAAAGTGAAGTACCCTTTTTAATATTGGTTACTACGGGAGGAGATGTAACAGATCGGTAGGGGATGTACTGCCTACCCAGCTCCTTTACAAGTAACACATACATCATCAGGATGTTCTTAAACAGCTTTTCCAGGTGCTCCAGTCACACTAGCTAAACGCTCAGCAGAGACCGGGGCTGTCTGTGGGTTCCAAGCCCTGGGTGCAGCTTAGCACAGCTCCCGTGGAAAGCCCCAGTGATACACCCCAGCTCTTAGATCCAATGAACTCTTGTGCTAGATGTGACTGAGGTGTGCCCAACCTTACCGCTCTGCCACTGCGCTGTCGCCGTGTTTCCATACAGACTCCCCAACGCCGTTAGCAGTGTACTTACATGGTGAACTCTCCCAGCCTGTCCTCTTGGCAAGTAAACTGTAGTTTGTCCAGTTACTTGGAAAACCCTTGTGTGGTGCATCAAAGACGTTGGAAGAATAACTGTATTTTGTAATTATGACAAAGCGCTAGATATTCTCATGTTTGAAAAAACAGCTGACTTTTAGAGGCCATAGTAAAGAGCTTTTCATGTAAACAACAGGGGAGGTAACTGCACTGGTGTGGCCACGGCCAACCGCTTACTGCCTCCTTTCCTGGGGTCCCACCTGAGTCTCCCCTGTTTCTTGAAGTATCTTTTTCTCCCTTTTCCTTTCTACAACCCTCCCTTTCCTCACTCCCCTCAAATTGGTATCTCCTGTTCCTCTCAAAGCTCCTGCTTTTCCTCTCTCCTCCTTGTGAAACTTCTCCATCTGGGACCGGTGATTAACCTAAAGCAATGCCAAGGAGACATGAACTTCTTACGGGAGCATAGTTAAGAGGTGGCTTTAACAGTGACATTGTGGCTGTGTCCCCAAGAGTGTTGCGACCAAGAGAGGCCGCGGGCAGCCGTGTAAGCTCTCCTCACTGTGGGAAGGCACAGTGCGTGAGCCCAGGCCAGCCCAAGAGCTGCGAACGTAGGTTTGCTCTTCTAACTCGCTCGGGTGTAAACTGGCGTATCTGCAGAACCAACACAAATCCAAGAACAGGCTTCTGTTTGAAACTAAAACCAGATGGAGAATCATCATTAGAGTATGTCTCTTTTTTTCCTACTGTAACTGAAGGAGTTCGGTATTTATAACTTTGCATTTCAGCTTGAAGAACTCCTGACAGCCCAAAGCCTGAGACATGGTTCGGTGTATGCGCGTGTCTCAGCACACCCTGCTCCTCACCACCACTGGTGTTTTCCCTCTGGAGGCTGCACTCCACAGCACTGTGGCCGCATGATGGCAGTTCCGCCCATGAGACGCTCGGCAGTACCGGCCTTTGCCTCTGGCGCTGCCTCACCCACGGCAGTGCCCCGGCAGTGCCCCGGTGGCCTTCCTCCACGGCCACAGAGTGTCCCCCCAGCAGAAGCTCCTCCTAAAGCTGGGCCAGACCAATGGATCCACAGCACTCTCCTGGGAATGAATGTGGGGAAGGAAACATTTACACCCTTTTTTTCCTTTGCTGACACCACCCCCCCCACACACACACACAGAGCCCCCACCCCCCTGAGAATGCACAGAGCCAGTCTGAAACCTGTGGAGGAGCCTGGCTGTGGCAGTGTTAGTTTTCACCTCCCATCCCTTGGGTAACGTAGCTTCTCACAAGTTTCCTGCCAGAAATGAATGTGCCAACAGCATTCTGCCTCCGTAACATTACCCAGTAAGCCCCTGATCTTCACGTAGCCTAGTCTCATCGCTGCTGTAAGAACAGAAGCGCTAGATATCCCACATTTGCCCAGGACATGACTGTAGCACCTCCTCATAAGGCTCTCTCATGTCCCTTGGTCAAGTTTCCTATGCAAACAAGCATCAGCCTTCCCAGGAATCCAAGAAAACCACATCAGAACCGAGTGACATCATCGAATAATGTGCATAAACTGCTTTCTGCTATGATTTCTGTCAGGTTAACCCTTTTGCCAGCAGTCTTGCGAACAGTGATGATCGAACGTGGGAAAGTGTTTGACATTCACCTTTGAGGCTACAGGCCTAGGAAACTCAAAAGGTAAAGTTTCTGTCACCCTATTGTACTGTCCTGTGTTCATCTGGTGATCTTTCATGACCACCACATGTTAAGGTCAGTCATATACTCAGGTGGCCTTTATTTTAACTGTGCATGTGTTCAAAGGTGAGATTAGCGACATGGTTTAGTTGTGGACTTGGCAGTGTGAGGTTGATGGCTGGACTCAATGGTCTTAAAAGTCCCTTCCAACCTAGATGATTCTATGATTCTATCTTACCTTACAAACTAAGGTAGGATGGCCTTACAAGTCCTGCACCATCCAAAGGTTAAGCACAAGGACCTTAACCTCAGGAAATAAAGATTTCATCTGGAAGACAAGACCTTCTCTAGCTACAATTTTTTCTCCAAAGAGGAACTAAGAGCAGATGTCCCTGGGCAATTCTGAATGTGGGAACGGGGCTTTACTATCCAGATGTAGAGGGTAAGTCTCCCTGGGTTTAGCTAAGCAGGGTAATGAAGAGGGACCAGGATCTCACTGCCTCTGAGCTGCCTCTGAGCTTTTCTGCCAACAAGGAAAGTTCCTTCCCAACCTCTTCAGGTACAGCCTGCAGAATAAAGGTTTCCTATTTACAAAGATTACTTAGTTTAAGCCTTACTCATTGCATTTGAAATGTGCCACTCCTCTGGAACCAAACTCACCGCTCAACCTCAGGGGCACCAAGTGCCGAGGGCTCATATTTAACACAGGGTCATCATCCGCCACAGTACAGTTGCTGAGGCAGCCGTAAAAGACGCTTTACTCACCAGATCTCTGAATTAGCTGAGAGAACTTACAGCCTTACAGTCACTTTCGGCCCATGGAAAATAGCGCGGGAGTGCTGGCTCTAGCAGGGGCTCTGCTGGGCAGAGGCTGTCCCAAGGCTCTGGTGTTGGTAGGTACCAGTACATGTACATGACTGTAGCCACTTGTTTAGGTCCGTAATATCTAAAGAATTCTCTCTCCCTTGCCATGTGTGTCTGACATCTCCCTAATAAACATAGTTTTATGCATCGCTTGAACATGACCAAGAGCTCTGGAAAGGCAAACACTATTGCCAGTGTCAAAGCACAAACTCCCCTGCGTTCATAAAGCCTTTTCTGCTTCTGCCCAACCCAACGCAGCAGCACTGGGCAGATCTGGAGTCACGGTCACAAACTGTCTGTGTCTACACCAACACCTGATGGTTGATTACCTGAGCTAACTGGAAGAAGAAGTGGTATTTAACAAGCAGCCGAGGCTGGGTCACACGACAGCCGTCACAACTCGCTTTGCAGCGCCCTCACAGCTGGACCCATCACACTAATGCGCTGTTGGTCATTTTAATCTCCGCTGACCACGAGCTCCCTGTGTCATCTCAGCCTCTCCACCACCACCACCACAAATAAATAAAACCCGAGAGGCGGAAGCACCAGCGTGATGTGCCCCGGTATCCAAGCCCGCCATTCAGCCAGATGAGCCAGGCAAGGAAACAGCGTGGCAGAGCGGGCAGGGACTCGACCCCACCAGCCTCTCCCACGTAATGTTTGGGTGGCCGCCTGCGAGCACCCTGCACACTGTGGGCCGGTCACCCTCTGTGGCCACCAGCCCCAAGAGCCACTTCTTAACCTGGGGAAGGTGGGGTTTGCGTCGAGGCCAGCGTCAGTGCCCCAGCAGATGCCTTGTGCCCACCCCTGTGCTTCAGCTCTCCTGCAGCTCAGCTGGTGCCCCCAGCCCTGCCCAGGCTGCCCCGCACCTCCTGCGGCAGCAGTGGGGTGTTCCTCTTTCCCGATGTTCTGCAGTAGCTCTTCAAAATGTGTATCTAATATCACAGGTTAGGTTTTCCCTTATTTCCTTGTTCGTTAAAATATTTGTGTAGCATCTTACCCTCTACCAAGGATTTAATGGTTCTGGGGTTAGAGTCATGCTACTTCTGTGGTGCTTCTGAGCCGAGGAGGGGAAAAAAAAAAAAAAGCAAGTAACAAAGTAAAATGTGGTAAAAACACCCTGGGAGAGGGCTGCGTGCCAGTTTTCAGAGAGAAGTAAGTGAACGCAGCCAATTTATAAATCCTCAACAAACAGGATTTACAATGGAAGTGGCAGTTAAGCCATCCTGAGTACAGAAGGTGGCAGGCAGTATACTGTAATGCTGTCCGAGCTGTGTTACAGCAGCTCCACAGTATTGCTATTGGAAAAATTATATTTACAGAAGTTTTACATCTTTAGATGACAGCTTCTGGCAGGCTTTAGTCTAATTTTGTGGTTGTGTATAGAAAGAAAACCTGCCAGCGGAATTGTGCTGGCTGTACTACTGCCTCTCCTGCTAAAGGCCAGGCCTGTGACTGCTCCAAATACCCCTCCCTCCCCAAACTTCATTAACTGAGCAATCACGTAAACGAAAGTAAGATATTAAGAAACATTAGTCGGTGCTATAATTCAGTAATCCAACTGTCTCATTTCTAGTGGTCAGCAATAGTCAATCACTCAATAGATTGTTTCATCTGTCAAAAGTTGTTCCTAGAGATAAAAATCAGATTCCTGTTTGCCTCCATGGGCTGTAGTGATCTTTTTGAAAACATCCCCATCTTAATGCCTTGCTGTGCGCCCAGGTGGGGAAAGCAGGCCATGAAGAAGCCCGTGACAAAGCATCTGAGAGGAGAGTTTTCACACCTGACACAGCACAGGGCCCTTATTAAAGCCGAAGGGGGTGTGGGGGAGGCTGATGGAGGGTCTGGAGCACAGCTCCTCTCTTCAGGTTTCATGGAGTCACCGGATGGGTGAGGTCAACACGCTGTTCAGAGCAGGGGCTCAGAACCACGTCCAGCAGGGTTTTGAATATCCTTATGGATGGAGACTACAACCTCTCTGGGATTTCTTATGCTTAACCAGAATTTTGTGTATTTCTACTTGTGCCTGTTGCCCCTTGTCCTGTCACTGGGCACCACTGAGATGGCTCTGGCTCCTTTGTCATTACTCCTCCCTTCAGATATTCACACACGCTGATATGATCCCCTCAGAGCCACCTCCTCTCCACGCTGAGCAGTCCCAGCTCCCTCAGCCTCCCTGCCTGCATCAGATGTTACAGTCCCTTCATCATCTTCATGGCCCTTTGCTGGACTCTCTCCAGTTTGTCCACATCTGTCTTGTACAGAGCCACCCAGAACCAGACCCAGCACTCCAGACCTGTCTCACCATTGCTGAGCGGAGGGGAAGGATCGCCTCCTCACGCTGCTGGTGATGCTTTGCCTAATCCAACCCAAGATGTTTTTGGTCCGCTTTGCCACAAAGGCACATTGCTGGCTCGTGGTCCACTTGTTATCCCCCAGGTCCTTTCCTGGAACGCTGCTGTCCAGCTGGGTGGCCCCCAGCTTGTTCTGGTGCTTGGGGCTGCTCTCCCCCAGGTGCAGGACTCTGCACTTCCCTTACTTTGTTAATTATTTTCTGAGTGAAGCTAAGCTGCTTTAAATGGACTGTTGTTTCTTTAATGTCTCTGACTTATGTAGTAAAGTAACTCCCTGGGGTTTGTTGGGTTGTTTTGGGTTTTTTTTGTCTCTGCGGGTGCAGCTGTGAGGCTGCCGTGCGCTGGACAGGAGCGGTGCTCTGACCCTGCAGTGCTGCGGACACACATTCATCCAGCAACACCACAGGCGCTGCGCGGCGCTGCCGGGCAGCCGCTCAGCCTCTCGCCCCGTGCGGCACGGGGGACCAGTCCCTGCCGCGCTGCAGGCACCAGCACCACCTCACCCGCCTCTCGGTGCCAAGTTCGAGTCTGACGGAACCAGCGTGCTGCTGAGAGAGTGAGATGCACGTAGGTAGGAAGGGAAAGCCTTGGAGAACTTGCTTCTGCCTTCGCGGTACTTTGCCCTTCGCTGAGTCAAGTGGTCTTGTCCTCTTTGGGACTGGCCGTGCCACGGACAGCAGTGGCACCCCATGGCGGGCACATCTGCTCCTGCACTTGGTGGCTGCAGACGTGCTGCTGGACAGACGGCCGCGGCAGCAGGACAGACTGCCCAGGCGCCTGGCTCCCGTCCCACTGCCGCCCTGCCCAGCAGCAGCCGGCGCACCAGAGCAGCCTTGGGGTCCCTCAGCCGGCCGCTTCCCACTTTGAGAGGCAATGGTGCCTGTCCCTTCACGATTCATTGCCACCGGCTGCTGCCCCCAGCCCCACTGCTGGAACTGTTCGTTAATGCAAATGGGAGGCAGAGATTTCGCAGCGCCTCACGCTGGACAACAGAAATCCCAGCTGCAGTGCCCTGTTGTCACTGTCGTTGCGTCAAATGAGCCCAAACAGAAAAATCACATCTGTCAGGTTAGAAACAGGGCAAAAGCCAACTGCACCCTGGGCTGCATCAGAAGAAGTGGTGATGATCGGAGGGCTGGAGCACCTCTCCTGTGAGGAGAGGCTGAGAGAGTTGGGGCTGTTCAGCCTGGAGAAGAGAAGGCTCCGGGGAGATCTTACTGTGGCCTTCCAGTCCCTAAAGGGGGCCTACAGGAGAGCTGGGGAAGGACTTTTTACTAGG
>NW_009649770.1:691771-699422 GCF_000708025.1 Charadrius vociferus | reverse complement strand
GGGCAGGGGGGTTGGAACTCGATGATCTTCAAGGTCCTTTCCAACGTAAACCATTCTATGATTCTATGAAAAGTGTGGCCAGCAGGTCAAGGGAGGTGATTCTGCCCCTCTACTCTGCTCTGGTAAGACCCCACCTGCAGTACTGTGTCAAGCTCTGGGGGTCCCAGCATCAGAAAGACATGGACCTGTTGGAGCGCGTCCAGAGGAGGGCCACAAAGATGATCCGAGGGCTGGAGCACCTCTCCTATGAAGACAGGCTGAGAGAGTTGGGGTTGTTCAGCCCAGAGAAGAGAAGGCTCCAGGGAGACCTTATAGCCCCTTCCAATCCCTAAAGGGGCTCCAGGAGAGCTGGGGAGGGACTTTTTACAAGGGCATGTTGTGATAGGATGAGGGGGAACAACATCAAACTGGAAGAGGGGAGATTTAGATTAGATATTAGGAAGAAATTCTTTCCTGTGCGGGTGGTGATCCCCTGGGGCAGGTTGCCCCGAGAAGCTGTGGCTGCCCCATCCCTGGACGTGTTCAAGGCCAGGTTGGACGCGGCTTGGAGCAACCTGGGCTGGTGGGAGGCGTCCCTGCCCAGGGCAGGGGGGTTGGAACAGGATGATCTTTAAGGTCCCTTCCAACCCAAACTATTCTTATTCTATCATTCTTATTCTTATTCTAGCCTAAAACTAAATATATTTTGCTCCCCTTGCCCTGGATCAAGCACACATTGCCATCGCAGTGGTGCCCGTGCAGCTCCAGTCCACGGTGGTGTTTGGCCAGCTCATTTTGACGTGGCATGACGATGGCACTGTGGTGTTTTTACAGCTCAAGACCAGTTACCAGTATCGGTGCACATGGACACACTTCCTTGTAGAAGCTGCGCATGCGCACGCCCTTCCCTCCTCACACGCAGTGAAAGGCACTTGTCACACTTGATAAGGACAAGCTCCAGTCATGCTGCATCCTGTGCGTGTCCCACCACCCTGCTCTGCTGCTGCGGGACACTGCACGGGACTGTAGGCGCCTCTGGGTTTGGGAGTTGCAAGCCACACTGGCAGTAATGTGAAAGTTCTTATTTTCAGGCCAGAGAGGTGGATTGCTGCGGCAGCTCTGGGGCTGGTGAGCTGACGAATGACCAAGAGAAACCTGCTTATGGGAGGAGGTCTCCGTAACTTCTGAACAAATAATGGGCCAGTAAAAATAGCAATTGATACCAAACCAATTGATATTTCTGTCATTGATTTTTCTGTGTTCTCCTTTAAAAGGCTGACAGAAATTTTTAAACTTTTTTTTTTTTTTTAGTAACTGAGAGTGACTGAGTGTTCGACCCCATTCCCACCTCTCACCCGCAGTGCCAGGGCTCGCTGCCGAGGGCGGACCTGCCTCTGCCTTTGCTGAGGAGCTCAGCGCTGGCACCGTGGCCTCGTGTCTTGCTGAGCTTGGCAGAGCCCCACGCCGAGCGGCTGGGTGGGCAGATGGGTGGCAGCTGCTGATGCCCCATGGGGGACAGCCGAGCGCCGGGGGATTGGCACAAGGGCTCACGCTGGGACCGGAGATTCTCACCCCTATAAGAGCAGCTCCAGCTTTGCTTGGGTGGTCTTCCATTTAGGTTAAGCAGCTCCCAATTATTGCAAGGTAGAAAACGCACATTTGGCTCCTAGTGTACGTTGCAAGGGATGGCCACACACTTGGGGAAGACAGATGCCCGATCTTCCCAGCAATGTCAAGGGAAGATTGCAGTGCAGTGCTTCCAGTGGGCACACAAGGGTCTAATAAAACAACAGAGAAGGGTTGTTTGCAAAAAAGAAAAAAAAAAACAACAACCCTGTTTTGTTTGTAGGTGGAAAAAAAATCTCAGAGCACCCAAAGGTCACAGTTAGGAATTTATTCCCTCACTGCCAGCTTGTTTGCTGAAAGATAAAGATCTTTGGTGCAGGCGTACAAAGTGCCAAGGATCGTGAAGGCAACACAGAGTAAGCCCGTGGCTGAGCGACGAGCTGGTGGCAGCTCCGACAGCCCCAGGAATCGGAGGACTGTCCCTATCGCAGGTTCCCTGCGACATAGCCCATTCTTCCGAGGCAGAGCTCAGCTGAGGGAGGGTTTTCCTGCCTGTGGGGGTTAGCGATGCTGCCGGGTCAGAGCCAGCCTTGCCCGTGGCAGGGGACGACCAGAACGTTTGCACTGGTGTAAATATTGACCCGTGGCTTGGGAGAAGCCGGTGGGGGGGGGGGGGGACTGCCCGACAGACCGCAGTAGCTCGCCCTGTTTCATAAACAGCCCTGTGTAATGGCCCTGCCAGGTACTCACAGCTCCCGCTTACAGCAACCTGCTTCTGAGCAGAGTAACAAAAAACCCCACATCCCAGAGCAAAGGATTGGGAAAAAAAAATGCTTTCAGACCTGGCAGGTTGTTGTTCACACGTGCAGTGATGCAGCTGTAGCTCAAGGAGCACCTGGTCAGTGCGAGCTTGAGAACTCCACTGTTCTCCAGTGCGGCAGGAGGTGGTCAGGGCTGGAAGGGTGGGGAGGGTCAGTTTGGGCAGACTCCTGCAGGTGCTGCAGACGCACTTGTGCTTCCACAAGGCTCGCAGTGGCCCAGGCTTCTTAAGGCTGTAGCTTCCAGACTCACTCCTCGGTCTCTTGCCTTTACTTTTCAGTCTTGTTTTAGCTGCTGTGCGACGTATTCTTGACTTTTCCCTTAGATACAGAATTTTATCCTATGCACTCACAAAAGCAAATAATATGTTTACTACTTAATCAACCAAATGTTGGGGATTCTGCTCAATTTTTTTTCAATGCTTGAGGTAGCATAAAGAACTGCATTATGTTTACTAATGCTGTTTATGATAAACAGCATGAGAAAGGTAGCTTGAAATTAAACATTAGAAATCCAGAACCTGCTGCCCGAGGCTTTGATAAAAGAAGAATTAAACTTTCCTCTTTGTCAGAAATCTTTATTTACTTTGATTGACTTAGACAAGCAGGTCTTAAACCTTCCCACACTTACTTTCCAGCTGCCTTTTTTATTCCATTTAGGTTTTAAAATTTCTTTATTGGTCACTCTTTCTCTCCCACGCTGTGCCAGCTTTGACGCAAGCCCGTTGCAGACGCCTGCGTGGTTTGAGTCTGTCTGTTGGCCGCTTCACTGTCCAAGTGCAGGACTCTGGTGGGTCACGCTGGAGCCAAGATGATGGGATAAAAGAAAAAAATATGCCATTTGTCCTGGTTTCAGCTGGGAAGGAGTTAATTTTCTTTCTAGTGATTGCAGTGAAAAGAATGTCAATAATGCCTATTGGTTTTAGTTGTTGCTAAGTGATGTTTACACTATTTAAGCACTTTTTTCAGCTTCCTATAGAAGCATAGACAGAACAAGGGAAAGGCCAATGAATTATTCCATACCATGGATTGGCCAATGAATTATTCTAAACCATGGACATGTCCTCAGTATATAAACGGGGGGTTTGCCAAGGGGCTGAAGGAGAGATGAGGGTCTGGGCGGTTTGCCTAGGGGAGAGGTGATATCTCCTGCGCAGCTGTGCTGTGCTAGGGTGGCCAGAGACAGAAACAGGAGTTGGAGGGATAGGAGGTTCTTAACCCTGTGTTAAGGTGCTGCCACCAAAGCCAACCACCAGTGGGACTGTGAGCTCCCCACTCGGGAACCACAAAGCTTTCTGAGCGGTTTGCTGATGCCTGGTGCAATCGGTGCCTCCATACATTTTAGGCTTCTCCTCCTATGGTGAGCTTGGGAGTCAGATACAAGAGCCTCTTTACACTAGAGCACCTCGGGTATGTTCAAGAATCCTCGCTAGCAACTACCTCAGCGTTTTATTTCCTGCACAGACACCTGAGAATGTATGAAACCATACATTAGAAAACAAAAGATGAAATGTGAGTTGGTTTTTAATACAGCAGGATGGTTGCACGCTCACCCAGTACACTTTGGGGGACCACTGAGATCCACTGGGGTTTGATCAGTGTTCCCAGCTCTGCTCCTCAGCCATGTGAGGTGGGATATGGGAGAAAAAATAAAACTGTCAGAAAGTAAGACCTTAAGTATAGCCTGAAAGGACAAAATATCCCAGAACTTTGGTTTCCATACAACGAAGTCAAAGAGTTAAGCAGCCTTGTTGGGTCACTAAGGACATGCCCACGTAGCAAACCTGGCCAGAGCAGCACCTCCCTGCGTGGATGCACTTTGTGGGAGAGTGATCAGCACGTTTCCCAAGGAGCAAGTCGCAGGTGAAGTGATTTGTTCCAGACAGTGCCGAGGTAGGGCATAGTTAAATAGGGACGTGGTGGTGGCCTTGGCAGCGCGAGGTTAACGGTTGGCCTTGATGATCTCAAAGGTCTTTTCCAACCTAAACGATTCTATAGCATCTCGTTTCACAAACAAAGTAGTCAGGGACGTCTTCCACCCCTCTTGTGAGAGGGCAAAACACAGCAGCAATCCAGCCAGCAGAATTCCCGGGGTCGTGGGGAACACCGCCTGCTGCTTAACAGGCACCTTCGCTGGACAAACCTGAAACTCTCACCATTCCTCGCACCTCACCGAGGCTACGGGACACCACATGAGGAAGCACCGTACCAAACGCTGCGTGCCCGCAGTGCAAAGTGAGACGCGTCGCCTGGAACAAGGGGTGCAGGGACCAGGGGGACACTGGGCGACTGGAGGGCTTCGCAGATGCCAGCTGCTTTGCTTGTCTTTTTTCTTTTTTTTTGAAGGCCTCCAGCAATGGGTCTTTTAAGGAGTATTTTGAAATAAAACAATGAAGCGGCTTTGCCAATGTTTACAGAAAGTCCCTTTCATGCTGGGACTGGAAAGTACAGCAGGTTGTACGCGCTCTTCCCGGCCTCCTGGGCACCGCCTCTCTTCCCGCCGGCTGGAAATGCCTTCTGAGAGCGGGAAGGCTTTAGGTTACTTCCAAAATGAAATGTTCCACCTTTCCAAACCTGTTTTTATCTGTTTTTAAAAACTAAAAAGCCATTTGGAAAGTGTAAAAAAATGACATACAGTTTGGGGGCGGGGAGGGTGGGGAGGAGGCTTTCTAGAAGGATAAGGTGACCCTCCACAGAAACAGTATGATTGCTTCACATTGAACAAAGCTGGAGGTTTTAACCAAAACGTGGTATTTCAGGTAAATGTAATTGTTCCCTGGCAATTGAATTTGAAACTGTCCTCCTACTTCAGTTGAGACACCTGAAGATATTGGCTGAGACCAATATTGTGCTCTGGTAGCTTTTGACATTTGTGTTTTTGTTATTCACAGACAACTAAGAGTAGAGCTTTAAGTGTTGAGTACAAAAATACAGACTTTTACGGCATTAGGAAAAAAACCCAGAGCAGCGAACAGTCAGCTTCTCCCAAGCCGAGATCACCCACAGAAAATGGCTGCTCTTGTTACTGAATAATTTGTTACTCAGCCCGTTGCGGACTCTGCAGAGCTGGAAGGGACAGCGGTGTGCAGCACAGGAGGTCAGGCTGGAGACATTGACCCCAGGGCAAAAAAAAAATGATGTTTCTGCAGACTTTGTTCTCTGTTCTTCCTTTTCACATAGGTAAGAGCTTACCTACCAACCAAACCTTCCCTTTCTTCGCTCAGGGGAAAACAATCACCTGTTTGTTTATTGCTTTACAGTTCAAACAGACGCTGATAACACCGAATTCTTTTGTTGTGAGTGTAAGTGGTAAAAGGGAGTAAGTTACCATACGCACATTCCTGATTACATTCATAAATTCATACGGGTCAATGAGAGGTTTTTTTTCCCAAGTTGAAAAATAAAGAGAAGTGGAAAACCAAGGTATTCTGACCTGAGTCAGAAAAACCTGCAAACATTTTCTGAGGTATTTATTTCAAAAACAATTATCTTTTAAAAAATTACACAATTACTTTCTTCACAAACACAGTTGATGACATCTGGAAAAGAAAAGGTATGTTGTCAGCTTCCTTACATACAGCCTTTCTCTATATGAGCTACATGCGTTCTGAAAATTTGAAAAAAACACTTTAAAATGAAACATCATGCCTTTTGGAAGTATCTCTCTGCTTGAACTTAAGACCAGAAATACAGGAACATGAAAACACACATTAATTCGTTATCACTTAGTTATTTGTTTCTTCTCTGGTAATATGTAAAAACATCAGTTGCTGATTTTTTCCTGTTGTTACAGTTCCCCCTTTCAAATGTCTTAAGTACTTTGCTGAGTGTTTTACAAAGAGAGAAACACCATTATCCACGAGATTAAAAGCAGCGCAGAGAAACTGACGGCGGCAGCGCCGAGCCCAGTGCCCCGCAGGAACCCATCGCGCACGGCTGGCGCGTGCCCAGGACTGCCGGCGGTCCCCCCGTCTGCTCGCTGGAGCGGCACTGCTCCCAGCGCACCCGGGCTTCGCCTCCAAAAGAAACCACCAGCTTCCTCTGGACTTGTGGACAGATACAGAGTGTTTATTGCCTTATTCTTGCTGTATTATTAATTTAAAAGCCTTGTGTATGGTCCTGTTCATGAAAGCAACACCTTCAGTGGCCCCCTCCAAGTTTGGCTTCAGACAAAATCGGGTTAAATCAGGCTCTTTTCCAAATGCCTCACTTGCAGTTTTACTTGTCTTCATTTTCTTCCCTGCTCAGCCGCTTCATCAGCCAACTGCTCCTGCACGCCGCTTTGGCCTCTGGAGAATTAGCGGTGCCGACTCCCAGCCGGTTGTCAGAAAGCCTGGAAGAAGTTATCTTACCCTCAAAATCTGGCATAAAAATGAGATGTTATTTCTAACTGTCTTTCTCGCTTTTACTTTTGCTCCCCAGCCCTTCGGGGCTTCCCTCTTCCCATCCTCCCGTTCCCTTTTCACTCCTGTGCTTGGCAGGGATCCCCGCTCCCTTCTGCCGTTTCAGTAGCTGGAGCTCCACAAAACTTCTTGCTTTTTGCCCACCCCTGACAGTAGGGAACTGGCGTCGGCCGGTGCTCCCTGGGGAAAATGTGACCGCACGCACAACTCGCCTCGTCGTCGGTGCAGGTCACCCGTGTTAGCGCATGGCCCGATGGCATGCCATTGCATGGGCTTTTGTTGGGACAATTTGTCATCTCTGTTCACACCTAAATTACTGAAATCTGGGGACAGAGGACTGGGGAGGGCACGTCCCCATGGCTCCTTCCGTGCCACGCTCCGGCATGGGGCAGCAGCTGTGCTGGAAAGGCTAAAGTCAATGCGGTGTGCACACCGTGCCGTCGGGCTGCTGCCTGGGGCTTTTTGGGCTACCCTAACTTATTTTTACAGTCCTGCCTTCCGGTGATGGGCTTGCCGCATCTGCACACCCTGCTGCAAGGAGCTTTCGCTCTTGAAGCGGCATAAATGGAAATCACCCATGTCATCCCATGGCGACCCACCGGGGCAGCTCCGATGGCGGCTCACTTGCTGCCGGCAAACACGGCCCCGCAGCGGCAACACCTCTGGGGAGCCCAGCTGGCACCGGGGGTCCCTGCACCACCTGGGGGTCCCGGAACTGCCGAGGGGGTCCCTGAATAGCCGAGGGGGTCCCTGAACAGCCGAGGGCTCCCTGCACTGCTGGAAGGTCCCCACACTGCCGGGGGGGTCTGCGCACTGCTGGGGGAGGGTCCCTGCTCAGCCAGGGATCCAGCCACGGCCCGGAGGGCATTTCCGCCTGTCTCCTTT
>NW_009649770.1:669239-690375 GCF_000708025.1 Charadrius vociferus | reverse complement strand
CACCGGGTCACCCCCGGGAGCAGCGGAGCCTCGGTGGCGCGGGGGGGTCGGAGGGTGTCGGTGGCCCGTGCCCCGCATGGTGGCCCACCTGCGCAAGCTGCTCTGCGGCCTTGGCCGGCATGGAGATTACAGAGGCCACTGACTTCAGGGTGCGTTTCTGATCGCCCCCGTCTCCCTTCTGGCCCCCAGCGGTCTCCTCTTGCCCCTGCGTGCTCTGAGCAACTTTCTCCCTTTATTGCTCACTTGAAAAGTAAGAGAAACAGAAAGCAGCCTACTTCTCAAGACCCAGGTCACTTTCCATGCCACGCTCTGTCCCAGCACGCTCTGGTTGCGTGCTTGGGGTGGGTATGGTGAGTGGGGGTATGATAGCTCAGACACACAGGAACCACAACTGCTGGATCGCTGTTGAAATCAGAAGTTTCTAAACTTCACACTTAATGCTCTTGTTAGCTGAAGTTCCCAATCACACCAACTCAAAAATCCATCTTGATGGGCTGGGAATTCCAACAATCTGAATATGCAGTTTGTCGTTGATAAATTTTATGCATTTCCCCATGTGACAGTGAGTATTCCCCTTGTTATGGGGCAGCCAGTGTAATTCTGGAACTTGTTGTCCTTTCTTCCCCTTGCCCCAGTGATCGGTTCCTTGAAGGGGCTTCCATTGTTGGCAGGATGTCAGTACTTTGCCTTCTCTCTAGTTCTGCCTTGATGTTTTTTTTGTTAAGCATGGAAGTGAATGATTGTCCAATTTTACGAGATTTCAAGGAGTGTTCTGCATTCCAGGAATAACCCTTGTGTGTACTGTACACAAATGTGTACATTTGCTGCTGCTGGCTGGGAGCTTGGAACTTGTTTTGAGGCTTCTGGTTTGGTGATGTGATCAAGAAGAGCTAAACCACAGTTGTTTCAAGGTGTGCTTTTTAACTGTCATAAGTTAATACAAGCTTAAATTGGGAATGGTTTCCTGGCATCTTTGTTTTGCTACAGAGAATGAAGCCAAGCGAGAAATGTAATAGGCCTGATAACTGGCTTATAAAAATTGTCGTCTGTCCTTGGTTAGTGATTCAAAAATGACAGAAATCACTAAATGTGTGCCTTATTTACGCATGTGTACTGAGCTGTCGCAGAAACATTACCTACTCACCACTGTTAAAGGAGAATACTCAAACACATACTGATAAGTCGTATCATATGACATATTTGTGCACATAGAAATACACCTGAATACACATGGCCCTGACGAGCTTTGCAAATGAGTCATCTTCCAGTGGTGCTACCAAGACAACAAGCAGCCTTTGACACTCCTGAAAATCCTCAAGGTTTTGAAGAGTTTATTGGTCTCGTATTAGAACAACTATGTGACATGACATTAACTCATCACCTGGAGGACCACGTGCCTGCATGAGCTGAAACCCTGCTCTGACATAAAGGAAAGAAGTTTCTCTTTCAACTAATTACCACTGTGTGAAAAACAGCTGATGGGCAGTTTCTGACCAGCTCAAGTCGTAAGATAATTACTCCCTGCTGTAGTGAACTTGGGTTTATGCACTGCTCATTGGACTTTAATGGTGTATTTTAAGTTTAAATATTTTAAGCGTAGCCTTTTACAAGTCATCTCCAAAGCTGCTGCAGCTGAGAGGTTGATTTGTGTATTTGCTACAGTGCTCTGTGTGCTGTGCTTACACGTGCTGTCTTTTATACAGAGAAAAGTAACAGATATTAGGAAGCATGTCTGTAAAACTGTGAATTTGAGGGATGTGGAGGAAGATGTGTGTGTTAGGGCTCACTCTGAACCCAGTTGCTTGCCAGTAGCACTGTGCCTTTCTAATACCTGATCGGTTTATTTGGGGAGTAGCAACTGGTAGCTAAAGATAGGATGCACAGGTTTTTAAATCTTCCCTAAATCTTTCATTCTAGCTTAATTTAGTGGAAATAAACATGAGCAGAGAAACCATCTAGCTTCAGGGCACGGGCTTGCCCATTGTTTTTGTGACAACAGCTGGTGTCAGGTTTGTGGTTGTGCTAACTGAGGTGGGTTTAACAGGCTGCTGGGGAAGCGGGCAGGGCTGGGGGCACGCAGGGGGTGTAAGGTGGGACCTCAGCTGGCCGCAGACTGTGTGAAATCAAAAGCAGGGCTGGTGAAGGCAGTGGGGCTGGGGGTTTTCCAGCTCTCGTGTAACATGGGACACCAGTCCTGCAGGTGGGCTATTGGTAAGAGAGGCCATTAGGCTTTGCCAGTAGGAAGTCGCTGGCACCTGGTGGCATCACACTGGCCTGTAAAGCTGACTTGAGTGATGCTCAGGCACCCAAAATCTTGATTGAAGCAACTGCATGCAATAGCATGAACTCTAACCTCGTAGTTTTTAAGGGTATACTAGACTTCAGGGCAGTCCAGGGAAGCCTATAGATGTTAAGAGTGTTTTGGGAAATCATCTAAGATGAGATAATCTGAAGAATTTTGTGACATAACCGTTGCTGTATGTGTGGTATGGTGTAACAGTAGAGAATCAAGATACCTCATAAGCAAGAATTTCAGGTGAAAAAGCTGTAAGGTGGTTCTAGTGACCAGGTGGGGGGGAAAAAAAAAATCCCCAAACCCGACTGTGTTTTCCCTTATATAAAGAAGCTCATGTAGCTGGATAATTCAGGACTTGGATACAGTGTAATGGGGGATCAAACCTTACTGAGCTAGGGGAAGAAATTTGTCATTCCTAGTTTTAAAAGCAAGCACCATCTTTCAGGTATGCGCCAGTACATACTGTTTGATTAAACATGCTGGAAAGTTGTCCCAGTTGTTTTCTTAACACCAAGGGCGCATCTGCACTGTAAGTTGCTGTCCTGATGACCAAGCAGAAAGTAAGAATGGTGTCTCAAAATGTTAGCACCAGCTGCTGCCTGTTCTTAAACATCAGTGTGAATCAGGAATTGCACCAACGGAGTGCTCTGAATGAGACTTCTGCTTTCCTCAGACACGAGGGTTAGAGGTGGGTTCTGGTGGGTGCGCCGTCCTTGGGTTCTTTACACCAGGTTTAGGGGAACCTCTGCTTTTCCTCAAACTATCTTGGAAGAGGACAGTTCTTCACTTCTCCTGGCCTTTCGACCCGGAAGCTTCCTGATTGCACTGAGGATTTGGAGATACCTGATAACCTGTCCCACTGTCCAGTGTTTGTGTTCTCATACTCTTTCTGCTGGCATGGTGGTGTAAGTTGTTTTTTCTAGGTTATTTTAGGTGGAGCTGGCTGAACTTCTCATTTTACCCCAATTACTGGACTCCTGTTGAGAGTGAAAGCTAGTGAAATAGGAACACTTCTAGCTTAAGTTTGGTGAAGCTACTGAACAGCAGCAGGTGTTTTCAGTTTTGGGAGGCAGCAGTGCCTCAGTTGGTGGCCCTTCATTTCTTGAAGGCTCATATTGATGTAAAGGGTTGGAGATGTTTATTAAATGAAAGCCCAGATTCTGCAGTTGCTCCCTGAAATCCCTTGCTACTCCATATAGAGGTTTTTCCAGGCTGAACCTCCAAAGTAGAGCTTCAGGGAAGAGATTTGCCAAGGTCCAGGGCCAATATATGCCAATGCATGTGTTGCTGCATGTTGAAGACCTTGTGCGTTTAGTTAGGGCCACCTACTCAGAAAGATTTAGGTTTGCTGAGCCTGAGGATCTT
Organism: Charadrius vociferus; assembly: GCF_000708025.1. Lineage (NCBI taxonomy): Eukaryota > Metazoa > Chordata > Aves > Charadriiformes > Charadriidae > Charadrius > Charadrius vociferus. The sequence continues at coordinate 686,714 of NW_009649770.1, read as the reverse complement.
ACTGAGGAAAAGCTGGGCATGCCACGTAGAGGGCACGATCATCTAGCCATGCCCCTCTGGGTCTGCCTCATAGGCTTGATGTGAAATACTGCAGAGTGTTTTGTCTCCTCTGCGTTATTGTGATCCTGAAGCTTTTTGTCCCCAATCTGCTCTGCAACCTTCATCTCCAAGCTTCCCGTATTAGAGGTTTAGAAATGTGAACATTATGCTAAAATTTCATAAGTAACTGTCCACTACTTGGATTATTTGCCTACAGCATAACTATAATCAGTGCAATAAAGCTAAATATAGCTAACTTAAATGTGGGCGTTCTCCAAAGTAAAAGGACTAGGAGAAGGGAGGGCAGTAAAAAGCAGCAAGAATAACAGGAGCTGTGCTTTTCTGTAGATGAAAATCAGTAAGCCTAAGAAGAGAGGAGAAATTCTCAAAGGTGGAACATTTCCTTAGGTTTGTCTTTCGTCGCTGGCAGCAGTGTAGGTCACGCGGCTGATGACTGCTAGTTAGATGCTTGCTGTTGCCTTGCTTCACTGATAGCTAGTCAAACACCCTGTCATATGTATGTGAATCTGCTGCTTTCTCATGTTTACGTTCCCCAGAATAGCTGATTATTTTATAAAGAACAGGCTGTTCTGTGTGTGCCCCAAGAAGCTGTTGATAACCATTTTCCACCAGTAGAGAAATGAGTGACAGAAAAGCAGTGTTCATAGTCACCTATGTGCCATCTGTGGGAACAGGTGTCTTAATGTGTAGGACTTGTACTGTTCTTACAAAATTTTCTGCAGTAAATGAAAATTAATTGGTTTATGTAAGTGTTAATATATAGGGAGACGAGGACAGCAAGTAAGGTTATTGTGACACTTAACTTTTTTTTAATTAATATCAAGAGTCTTCCAAGATGAACTAACACAGGCTGCACCTGTAACTGGAAAAAGTGGATTGGAGCTGAAATCAATTAGACCTCTTCAGTTATGAAAAATCAAATTTTATTGTTTTGTGTTGTGGTGTTTTCTTTTTTTTCCTAAGACTCCCCAGACAAACCGTGTGGTAGGATGTATTGATCACTTCAGAGGCTGCAGGGACTGCTTTTAGAGCCAGTGGGTTTCCTCGCTTGTGTGAACACATTCCCAGCTGGGGAGGGTAGCTGGAGACAACCGGTATGATGCTTTGTAACAAGGGCATCACTGCTAAAGGTGTGGTATGCGTGTGTGTGTGTAGGGGCAGAGGATGGTGGCCGTGACTTTAGAACTCCTAAAAGCATTATTTTATCTTACTTCCCTATGGAACATGAAAAAAATGAAAAACGTGAAGCTTTGTTCAGCTCAGCAGCTTTTTAATGTATCTTGGGGATTTCTGAGCCTTAAAAGATCAGAATTGCTTTTGAAGAAACCTCTGTAAATCGCATTGTTTAGAAATATGTAGGTTGGGCTGCATCTTCTGTTCTGGCAAGGTCATCTTGCTCACAAGATCAGGCCTTTAATTTTACCTCAAAGACTGGTAGCTTGTGAAGTTAGTGACACTGCCACGGACTGAAAACTGAGTTGGCAAGGGGATCAACAATTTCATCCCTATGTAGGTCATGTATTTTCATATCAAAGTAGTTATCTTGATCTCCATCTGGTGGAATGGCAGAAAATTGGCTAGTAAATCCCAGAAGATGTGGGTCTGAAAGGTGAGAGGTGGCTGCTGTGTTGCTGACCTGGGGATGGGTGCTCAGTGGTGGAGCTGATGGGACACCTTAAGCTCCTGCCGCTGCCAGGGTAAAATTCTGTATCGCTGCAGGGAGCAAAGTCCAGAAACTATTCTGGCTGGAAAATGTTATTTTACTGACTGGGTTTATTTTACAGAAACAGTTGATGCAGGTTGCGTATGCTTGTGCAGAAACTTGTGCTGGCATGGCTGTGTCTGAGCAGGAGGTGAGGAGGTGTGGGAGTGGAGTTGGCTCTGGTGGTAACTCGGGAATGCTGCTGAGGGTGCACTTGTGAAACTGTCCCCAGGCACTTAACCTGGTCAGGCTCTCTGCCAGCCCAGCTGAAGAGGTGTTCCCAGAGCTGGAAGTGCTTAGCTTTGCCCTGTGACTTCTGACTGAGTTTTACAGGGTGAGTGGGTTTCTCACTTGCTGGAGCCCAGGTGAAGCCAGCAGCGGGGCAGAGCATCTCCCGAAGGTGTCATTCGCACTGGTATCTTCAGAGCTAGCATGGTTATGGGAAGATGAGTTTGCAGCAAACTTCTCCATGTCTGAATCTGATTGAAATTCCTTTAGCTTGTGCCAGAAAGTTTATTGGAAGACATGGATATACTTGTCCAAAAAAGTTTGATGAAATGACTGGTGCATAAAGAAATGATGTGTGCTGGGTGGCTGAGGGTGGTCCTGTCACTGACCTGGCGCAGCGCCTTTTTGGACTGCGATCTTATCTCAGTTACTGGAGGAATCTATTAGTAAATGATTGATTCTGTGCTCCTGAAGGTGACTGCATGCTGCCAAAGCAGCCTTGCACCCTGCTGAGCATGCTGAGGAGTGTCACTGCCCCACAACGCGTTCCTGCGTGTGTTATGGAGACTCTGCTCATCTCGCTTTCTGCCAGGATTGAAATGTTCTGGGCTTGACACTTGGTTGTGACAAATATGGGAGAACTTCAAGCCTTTCTGAAAGAAGGGGAGAGATCATACAGCGGGCCTGGGAAGGCCCTGCTGGTATTCTTCCTGTGCAGGGGCTGGCTACCTGAACCTGGTGGCCTTGAGTGCCCCACCAGCAGGGCAAGTGTTAGCTGAAAAAATAAATGGGCAAAAGGGGGGTGGCAGCAGCTAGGCAGAGTCAGGTGGAGGAGTGTAGACTAGTGCTACTACATACACGTATGAGAGCTATGTAGATCGACCACTTCCTTGGAGAGAAATACTTTTTATGCTGGCTGGCCGCCATTCATGAGACCTGTTTAGTAAGGTTATGTGGTAACAAAGACTTAGCTTGAACTGCTCAAATAAAACCCAGAGTTCTTGTTCACAGAGCCTAAGGTTACTGCTCCCCCCTCCCTTTTAAGCTACATGCATAGATAATTGGCTGAACAAACAACAGACAAAACTGCTCCCAATAGAATAATAACTGCTTTTCACTGCCACTCATCCAGTCAAGTGACATCTGGAAGACTCTCTGGATAGTCACAGGAGGTTTGGTGTGTAACAGGAAGATGCAAAGAAGCCAAATCCTACAGCTGTCAGTGTTCTCTGGTTTTTCATGCTTTTGGATGGGTTCTGCTGGCTTGGTTTGTTCTCTGTTTATGCTGGTGCTTACGGCTTCCCACCCCAGCCACCATGTTCTGCAACATAAGTACCCAACACATTTAAAAAGCAGATGAATTGCTTTCTCAATGTTATAGAGGTGCTGTGGGGATTAATTAGTTCTGACAAAGTGCTTTCTGGCTGGGATGTCAAGCTGATGTTTCAGGACTAATGGTACTGTTCAGTGAAACTGTTTAGTTCTCCTCAAATGCCTAATCTCTGTTTTAGAAGAATGTACTCTGTGGAGGAAACCTTTATTGATTTAAAGCACGCAATAAACAGTATCGATTTGCACGAGGCAGTCATTCATATCTGCTCTATGCAGAGTTGAGATGTAAGGTGGTCACATAACTATTTTGAACTAAAATGTAAGCGAAACTGTTGCTTACGTAACCCTGCAACAACTTGCAAATTTCTGGTATGTGACTTACAACTGCGTTAGTGGCCTTGTACTCAGAACAAGGGCAGTCCCCTGCTAAAGAGAGGACACTCTGCTACTTCACCCCTCACCACTTTGCCACAGGGAGGATGGCCTGTAGAGGGGCCGCAGTGGCCAAAATCATCTTCTAGACACTTAGGGCAGCACAGGAAAATGTAGGCAGCCCCAGAACTGCTATGCAAAGCTGTGCTGTGGGCAACTTTGCAGTTAATTTTGCTTGTGCCAGATACAACTTTTGATTTCATGTGGCATCTGATCCAACTGAGCCTCTGCAAGTGCTAGGAGACATGCTGGTGGCCCAGCTGCGTGGGTTGTCCCCTTGCCCATTCAGCCTCCAAGCCAGCGAGTGCACGGATCCTGCAGGACGTCCTTCGAGGGGCTCAGGCAGGTTGCCACCGTGGGTTGGCAGCAGCAATCTGTTGGACCGTGGCATCTAACCCCTGAGTGAATAGGAAGAGTCATCTCACTGACAGCTTCATCCTGGATGCTTAAAGTTCTTGTAGTTGGACTCTTTGAAAGATTGAGTATGTTTTTGAGCTCCTTATCCAAATTACGTCAAAGGGAATTTGGGTGGCGACAGTATTTGACTGTCACATGCGATGCAGCTCTGCAGATTATCTGGTCTGTTTCCTGTGAAGTCTCTTGGGTTGGTGGCCTGTCCTGGGTGTTGCTGGGTCAGTCAGCCTGATTCAGGCTACAGAGAAGCTGGTAGTGACCTCTTTGGGAGGTGGAGTTTATCATAGTAATTTGGTAGAACTGGCTTTCTCTGCAGCTGCTGAAATGGGAGGGAGGCGGTGTGGGAGTCGGTGAGCGGGCAGCACCCCAGGAACCGGGAAGCTGTTGTCCTGGGCTGGCAGGGACTGGGCAGCCAAAGGAGGGTGGGCTCCTCCTTGCCTGCGTCGCAGTAGTGCATCTGGGTGTCTCATGGTGCTCGAAAGCCAAAACCTCTGCTTGCCCCAGTGCTGCTTTCGTTACAGGGGAAATCTTCATCCTGTCTGCTCCATAGGGCTCCTGTGGTTCTCGGGGGGTTTATGGGGATTTCTGAGGCAGCAGGTGTGTGCTGGGCTTCTGCGCCTTATGTCACTGACCGAGGAGATGTGACAGTTCTACTGCAGCAGTGCACACAGGCTAAGGTCCATGCTCAATTAGAGATGCTGCTCTGTTTTTTAACAGCTGTTAGATTGTGGCAGTGCTCTTCAGACGGGCTTTTGTTGTTCAGCCCCAACCTTCGTAGAGAACGGTGCCACTTCTGTTCCCCAGCATCTGATGTGACTTTGGTTCAGTCGTCTGGGTGCTGCTTATGACTTTTGCTGTTTTGATGGGAAGAGAGGGGCTCAGCTAACCAGAGACCTATGTTCCTTTGGAAGGTCTCTGCTGCTGTTCTGTGTTCTTTTTAGGATTTTTCCAGGTGCTCCCTATGGCTAGTGGAGTGATGCTAATGATGCAGCTTCACTGACTGCTGTTGCTCTGAATGAATTCCTGTATAGCAGGGATGGAAACTTTTCTCAAGGGGAAACTTAGTATGAAAATGAAATCTTTTTAATATAAAATGTAAGGCTTATCTAAATTAGGATGACCTGTACTGTATATAGCATACCAGATGAGCTTTTTGTATTGAATTGTGTTTTTTAAAAGAATAATCCTCAACATGAGTAATGTTTTTGCATTGCAGAGTTTTGGCATGGTTAAACTTGAAATCAAATCAGCACTTTGAACAGACTTTTTTTCTTGGAGCATGTATGTGGTGATGCTCAGGTATATTTGATTAGCGGTGTGTGTTAACCCTGCAGAGAATAAGGAGGTTAAACTCTTCTGTTTAGTGTATTATTTGGCATTTTTCAACATCTGATCTCTCTCCATTTCAGTTGTCAGTTCACCTGCTTGTTTAAATTTTTCTGGAATTCCTTCAAGTTATAGCTACATCCAGCTAACCTAAATAGCTTGTCAGCCAGCAAGGCAGTAAACCAGGCTTGCAATTTGCCTTTTCTTGTGTCACTAGTAAGTAGTTTACACTGCAAGACCTAAGCATCAAAGTTAAACAATCTGTTGCCTTGATGGGACACTGACTATTTAATTCTTATGTGGGCACATACGTAGAAGGCTTTAGGCTGTTTAACAGCTGGTTCTCAAAGTAAGTTTTTCAATAGTCTAGATGTAGGCAGATTTGTCTGGTAAAGAGATCTCCTTACAGTCCTCAGTGAGTCTTATTCGAGCTGATACATGCAGGAAAGTGAAATGTCATGGCTGCTACCATGTCCTATGTCTTTCTGTGGCACCAAGGTTTTGCCTGATATCTTAGACTTCCTAACTTTCCTATTTTTTGCTTTTTAAATTTGAATATAGAAGGTTCCAGATTTAACTTAAATCCAGTCTGTCAAATATCAATGTGATATCTTTTCAGTTGATATGGTCTATTATTCTGACTAAAAGTAGGTGTATGGTCATATGTCATCTGTTAATTATTCATAGACCATTGTGTGGCATTGATAGTTTCTTATGCAACTGGCTCACTAGTAATTTAATTTAGGTGGTATCTGCCATCATGGCCTTTGCCTGACGCTAAGGAAAGCATAACCTGAATGTAAATACTTTCTTAAAGCACATGTTGTTTGCTTGCCTGATCTCTTATACTCCTTGGGCACTACTCCTCGCTTGCTTTTTAGGAGAAGAATGCGTGGATGGAAAGGCAGGTTTATGTGGCTGAGGAACCTGGCTTGGTCATTTGCAAAAGGGTTGCATAGGTAAAAATTTTCGTTTACAAAGACAAATTTGCAACTGAACCGGTCGCACAGTCCTCCACTCAGGCCTGTTTTCACACATCCTTTGTAAGTGCCACTCTTATCCCTAAAGCAAATGTTCTGTGTTGAATTTTCTCATCTTTATTCTCTGTTTGTCCAGTAGTCTGTAGCTAATACCCCATAGTGCTTCCTGGTTTCTTTGCTATCTGCTTCCCGGACACGGGCTTCTGCAGATTTGGATGGTAGTTATGACAAGTGGTGTTGCATCTTCAGTAGCTTAGATGGGCTGGTGGTCCTTTCTGCTGTGGTCACTATGGGTTTTGAGTCAGGTGCTGTGCTGGTTCTTCCTTCCCATCGGGGAAAGATCACTCAGTTATTGGAGAAAGACATGACTGCAGCTGAACATGCAGCTCCTCACAGCCTGTTTTTGGTGTGTGAACAGGCAGTGACTGTTTGGGTGTGGGAGGACTTGGTCTTGTGTCAGGCCGTGTCCCATGGTGCCTCCGTGGCTGCTGCCAGAGCCTGTGTGGTCTCTACTGCAGGGCAGCAAGATGGGACTGATGGCTGCTCCCCGTTTCTGAACAGAGCCAGGTGACACCAGGTCCTTGGAAGAGGAAGGCAGCTGGTGCAGTTAACTCTTTGGTGTTTAGGGTTTTGCTGTGTAGTAACAAAAATGAGAACAGTCCAAGTGGTAATTCACACCCGGGATCGTTCTGCTTGGCAATCTGCTTGTGACACTTGCTTCTGATGGAGTGCTGCATGTTGGTAAGTGTTTCTTTGCAATCAGATTTATTACAGAATAGATTTGCAGTGAAATAACCTAAATTAAATCATTTTAACAATGACCTTTAAAGGCATTATTGTTTGAATTACTTCCCTGGAGTAGTCAGGCAGATGTGTGGCAGCACCTCTCTGAATGACAGTACTGCCTCTTAACAAATATTTTGTTGAAGACGGACTGAAATGCTGCTTTGATCCAGCTGCTTCATGACCAGCCTAGATACCTGATGAAAGGTCTAGAGAATAATGGGGTTATGTCAGTATGAATTATGGATTTTACAATAAGATTTTTATTATTTATGGTGCTTCCTAGATGCTTATGGAGGGTTTACTTCCCCTTAGCTAGTGTTTTTGCAGTCGAAGGCAAGCTGTTGACCTGTCATTTCGTGCCTTTGTGTTGCCAGCTCTGATGCTCAGAGTGCTTCTTTTTCCAGTGATTGTTGTTTCTACTTTCTCTTGCACAAGCTGTATAACACTGTTGCTTAGTTCTCCTATGGCTGTGCTTACAGCGTCTTTAAAGCCTTTCATAAAGTAAGCTTTTTGCCTGATGGAAGAAGGACGTTAACAGAGTTTAAAAAAAAAAAAGGGCAAGAAATACACTGTAGATAATAGATTCCAAAAATGCAAATTTGTTTAAGCAACTCCTTAAAAAGAAGGGAGGGTGTAAGGAATTGAAGATTAAAACCTGTGTTTATATACATGTAGAAGCTGGAGGCAAAGCAATCCATTCATAAATATACAATAGGATTTATGTCATAGTGAGAAGTGCTACATGCATATTCATGTGTAATTTGCAAATCCTTTAGCGATTAAATACTTTACTCCAAACTCTAGAACTAAATAACCTTCTTGTTGAAATGAGATGTCCAAAGGCTCTGATGCTTCTCCAGTGAAGGGGAAAGGCTGGGTGGTGTAATAGATCTGATACTCTAATTTTCACTCTATTAAAAGATTTTTGATGTTCTTTGGGCATTATTTTATTAGGATAATCAGTAAGTCTTGAACAAAACATGCAAAGCAGAGCCTTGCAAGAAATATTGTAAAGCTTATCATGTTAAGAAAAGCAAATAGACTTGGAAACTTGTTAGGATGTTTTTGTCAACTGATTTCAATTTCAAATACCTTTGTCTAAACTTTTCGTATCCTGTAGGTAAGGAAGGAGGCAGATGAGTAATAGAGCATGGAGTGCCGATGTCTGAAAGAAGTAGCCTTTGTACGAGTGGAGTGAATTGCCTTTAAAGGGTGTAGCCTCAGTTCTTCATATAACACTCAAAAAATAAATGCACTGTTGCTGATGCTTTCGGTTTTCAAGAGTTTTAAAAGATTATAGACAAAGCATACACCTTCAAACATCATTAATGGGGAAAAATTACTGCTATAGAATAACTGCTTTCTGCAGCTTGGATTGTTGTGCCTGGTGAGTGCTCTGTGACAAAGCAGAGTTTCTGGGTAGGGTGGGGTGATGTGACTGCTTTACCTTGCCCTTCAGTCACCAGACTAAGTGATGCTCTGCAAATGGGAGAGCAACTGACAAGCGTCCTGTGGAAGAAAAAAAAAAAAGGAGTTCAACATATGCCTCTCATACTGCTGTGGAAAGGTAAGTTTGGGACTTGTCATGGGATGGTGTTATATGCTCCATGCTTGTCCCAGCCTTCCTCGGGGTCCTTTGGCAGCTGGAGGTAGCGGGCCTGTGTCCTCTCCAGATTCACCAGCTGCTTTGCTTGCACAGCCCACTGGTGGCTAGGCAGCACTGGACTTCTGCGATGACAGGTGTTCTGTTATTGCTATGGGCAGTTACTAAAGAACCACATTTTAGGGGATTAAAGTTCTGCTCAGTTCTTAAAACTGGACCTAAGCACATTCAGTTACATCAACCGAAATACTCTGCTTACCCTTTGGGAAAGCTGTGGTTTATTCCTCTGTCTGGACCATCTCAAAGTGATGTTTACTGCGTGCTTTCCTGGTATTCCTGATGCTCGTTTTGGAATTGCTCCTTTCTGTAGCTTTATGAGCTCTTTTCTTTGTGCATCAGCTTTGTGTTGGGATGTATATAAAGTACATCCATGCTGGATGGGAAAAGCCAGCATAGTTCTTGTTGTCTTTCCTCCCTGCTGAGGTTAGTCCCTCTTGGAAGGTGGTGGTGTCTGATTTGGCTTTCCTGCTCCTGTTTTGTAACAGCTGGCTTCTGGGATGCTTTGATTCAACTGAACAAGAAAACAGGGCAGTGCACTCAATTCGCTAAGGACCGTGTATGCATTTTTCTGGCTGGCACAGGTGTAACAAATTGCCCTTTTAGTCCTGTTTACTTGTTTTTTCTCATTCAGTCACAGGTAGGTTCTGCTCCTTGGTGATCAGAGAAGAGCCCTGGATTCCCTGTTGCTGTCTTGCACTGTAATCAGGGAAGCACATGGCAGAGGTGATGTCCCTTTGGTGCTTGGGGGCTCTGCTGTACAAATCCGTTGATTTGAAATAATGTTTCCAGGTAACTGTGAAAAGTTGTTGCTTTTACAATGAGCACTGAGAATTTGTTATTGTCTCCCATGTCAGAGCATCGGTGTGTCTAAGCTGGTGGCTGGTCACGTCAGGGGATGAAAATGCAGCACTGGGTACTTGAAGAATATGAATTGGTTTAGTTCCATAGAAAGGACAAAATTGAGGTAAACAAAGTCAGTCCTTAAACTGCACCCTGAGTGGGTGACTTCTTGGCTTTATGTGGTGGGCACTTCGCCCATCAAGCGGGTCAGGTGCTGACAGGGGAATGGCTGATGTTTCTGATTACTGTGAGGCTGTATGAGCTAGGTTTGTGCCAATATTTTGTATTATATGCTAATGAGGAAAAATAGGAGAGATTAATTTATTAACAAACCTTGCTTTTCAAATGAGTGCTGCTTGGGTAGAGGCTGGATGGGATGTGAATATGATTCTGCCCTGTTTTAGTAACCATAAGTGGTTGCCTCTGGATCCATCTCAGAAGTGCAGTGAGCCGTTGCTTACAGTATTGTAACTACCAGTACATTTGGTGGTGGAAAAGGCAGAAAGCTTTGCCCTAGAGCTTGATTGTGGCTGGAATGCATCACTTAATCTTACCCTCTTGTGCTGCTGGAGGTCTGGCTGTGGGCCTCAGCACAAGCCCCACTGGCAGGGCTGGAACAGGCTGAGGAGAGACTGAGCCTTCTGGCCATGGGAGGTGGCCATCCGTCTCCTCGCTAAGCTGGCTGGCATGCAGAAAACTGCTCCCTCTTCCTTGGGAAACAGTTTTTGCTGTGGCAGTAAGTTGAAATGGCCCAAGGACTGTCTTTTGCAGCAGTGATCTGCTGGGTGGGAGTGACTTTCCTGCAAAACAGGGTTCCACTAGAAGTCATGGCTTGCTGCAGAGCTGCAGTTGGTGCAGTTGTGGTGGGCTTGCCCGGCACTGCAGGTGGCAAGCATGGGTTCAGCGAGGCAGCCGTGTCACTTGTAGTTTGTCTTTCAAAGCAGACAGCTTAAATATCAGATTGATGCTTTCTCAGTGCTGCGCTGTGGGCTGTAATTCTATCTGCTGCGACACTGTGAAGGTGACACCTAAAAGGTTTGTGCTGCTTTCTGGATGTCTTCCCTACATCTTCTGCATGTATAACTGGAGGCACCATTTTACTGGCGTGTTGGCCTTGCTCAGCATGTGGTTGCTCGTGAGCCTAGCAAAATACACAACGCTTTTCTCTGAAATGCTGTTAGATAGAATTTCAATGTCAAATTTCATTCATCCCAAGCACTGCAGTTTCTGCAATATTGCTGTCCTTTGTCTTCTCTGGTCTGGAACAGTAGCAGCATCTGTTTATGCCATTGATTTGGCAGTTATTAGAAGGACATTGAATAAAGGGCATTGTTAATGGGAGGAGGAGTGTTCAAAGACCTCTGCCAGTTAGGACTGTGTTTTTAATAGTTCTGCAGGTTCATCACTGATTTTGGAACTCGATAGCAAGTTGGTTCTCCGGATCGGTCTGTAGGTTAGCTTAAAGATGCTAGACAAGGGCAGCAGGACAATTTTGTTTGCCAGAGAATTTCAGTTTGGTCTTTGCAGATGAGCTGAACTGTGGATAATGATAATTTTTTTTTTAGCTGAGCTGATAGGGGTAAGTTAATATACATGTTAAGAATTCTGCATTGATGGTGTAGATAAGCATTTGGGTAGAAATGAATAAAATGGATAATACAGGGAAACTATTTGCTGAAAAAAATATTGGCATCATGGGAGTTGCATTTGATTTAGGTGCTGATGGTGAAGTAGTACTCACTTAAGCAGCAAATTTCAAACCTGTGAGCTCTCATGATGGCTTGCTTAAGAAGAGATGTATGGTGCCATAAGGCCTAATGTCAGATCCATTAAACCCAGCTTTGACTTAAAAAGAAGGATGGAAAGGAATAGCTGAAATATTTTAGGTAATTGCCTTGAGCAACAGTGATGATTGTATTGTAACAGCTTCAGTAAGTTATAAACAAGCTACAGCTGAGGCAGGGTCAGGCAACTGATAATTTGCAGTGTGCCTGGTGTGATTTGGTTGGAGAGCAGCACATGTGGCGTGTGCAGGCTGTGCTCCTTGGTGCCTGCCCTGTGTGCCCTTGCAGGGCGCACCCGCAGAGCTCTGGTTCCGATAATGCTTCCCACCTCCCCGCCTGCTTTACTTTTACCTGAAGCATCTTGCTACAAATACTGGTTTTCGCTGAGTAAGACTTTAACATGGGGTTTTACTCCTTATCCTTCGGCAGCTACAAAAACTGGTTACAGAGAAAAAATGCTACTGAGGGATTTTGGAACAAAATAGTATTTTTCACTGTCTGAAATAAAGCCCAGATTATTTTTTTTTGGATGCATGGAAGAAGGGGTAACATGACTGAGGTAAGCTGGACAAGGATGTCTTTCTGACGTTAGCTGTAGAGGATTTGGATTGGGCATAGAGAAGAGTGGCTCTGAAGCAATTTGTTTTTCAGAATCTTGCTCTGTAAATGTCAAGGAAAAGTTCTGTTCAAGGTAACTGGAGGTGAGCACAACTTCAATATATAGAGACATATTCTGTGCTGAAATTTGACATCTCTTGACATGTGAGCATTTCCTTGTGGAGGTGTTAGGGTGGAAATCCAGTGGTGGTGATATAAATAGTCTAATTTGTTAGTCCGTCCTTGTGTGAGCAAGGTGGATGTATAAAAGAGTTGAACATAGCAATTGAGTTGCTAATTAACTTGGCTCTTCAACATGGCCTTTTGGAAAGTAGTGCTCTCTCTTGTCCCGTTCCTCCAGGAAAGGCAGGCTGTGTTCTGGCTGATGTCCCTGGTGACCCAGTGCATTTCGTGCCCTACAAGACCAGCTCAGGAGTGAAATGTTTTGTGCCTTAAAGCACCTGCAGATCCTGTGACTTGTCTGCTAAGTTGCTCTACAAGGAGGGCTTATATTGTGAGGAGAGCATAGAGGTATCTACACCATCTTCTTTTCCTGGTTACACCCCTTGCATTGAAAACTGAGAGAAAATAACCCTGTTACAGACAAGCGGGTGCTGGGGCTTGATATGGCAGGAAAAAGATGTGATTTCCTGCTCTACCTCGCTAGGTTTGTGTGGTCTCTGCGAGATTAAGAGCTTATTTTGACCAACTGTATTTTCCAAGACAAACCTGAAACTCTTAGAGTTGGTATCTTTTGCTTCCCTTGACTTGCAGGGAAGAGAAATGTGAAAATGGAGGTGATTTGGCTTAGCTTGTTACAAAGCCTCAAGCATTTGGTGCACAAGGCACAAAATAGTTTAAAATCCTTCTACTTTGGAGTTCACATTAAATAATCAGGCTAAATGGCAATACATAGAAGGTAAAAATGGAAAATCTGCTGCCGAGTACATCCCTTTGAAAGTATAGCATAAGGTATAGGTATATGATTCCCTAGGGCTTTCCACAGTATGGAGTCATGCTATGGGGATGAAGCCAACTGAATTAGGGGGGTGTAGAGCTCACCTGCAGGTAACGTTGGATATTTGGAGATCTGGGAAGCTGAAGTGAAAACCTCAGCAGAATAAATTCTTTTTAAAATAAGAAATGACAGACAGATGATATAATCAATGAAAAACATAGCTATTGCTCTTGGGTTTTACATAAAAAGCACCCAAATGCTTTGTTAAGGAGCACAGGAATAAAAGGAGAAGCCAGGTAAAGTGCTGAGCACAGGTGGGTCTGTGCAGCCGTCTGTTTGTGCTGTGTGCTGCTTGTTGTTAGCCATGCTGGCCTCTGTTGTGCGGAGCCACCCATGTCCGGCGTGGAAGGGAGCTTGAGCGGCAGGGCTGGGGCTGCCCGGGGCTCACTGGGGGTGCTCTGGGGAGAGCCGTCGCCTGAAATCGGTGGGAGCAAAATCGGGCACTAGTAAATGAAGGCAAAATGACTGAAGGGGAGAGATGTCATCTCTGATGTGCCGTGATGTTATCTGCCTGGTGAACACCTGGGACAGGGGTGTCCATCTGGCATGGCCTTAGCAGTCGAGGAGTGGCTGCTGCCATCGGACCCTCGGTCCCTGCCTGCCGGAGCGCCAGCACCCTTCCGCTGGGATTAAAGCTGGGACAGCTGTCTTATGGCAGGCAGGGCTGCTGACTGCCATGTTGAGCTCTTTGTCTTCACAACCCATCACCTGCACTGCTACTTTTTCCTCACTAACATCACTCTTGCAGCTTCAGAATATGGCTTAAACATTACGCCGTACTCTGGTTTTAGATGCTCGGCCTGGTAAAAAAGGGAATGGGGATTTTAAACATGGTTTTGGGAGCAATATGTGCAGCTGGGGTCACACACAGCCAGTCGCTCTGGCAGGGCACAGCTTTGTATTCAGATGCGCTGGCCGGCGAGCTGCAGACATTCCAGATACTTGTGTGCGTTTTGGCTGTATCCAGGCACGCACTCACAAAGAGCAAGATGCGTGCAGTGAAGTATAAATCCCGTCCCCTAATGACTCAAAGCACCGTTGTGTGCGCATACATACTTAACAGATTGTATAATTAGCTGGCTTTGTAAGCAGGCAGCATGTATGATTCTTCAGTTATCTAGAAATCTTAGGTGGTGTGAGGAGCGTCTGCAGGTCCTTAAGCTTGTTGTACCCGTGCACTGATGGCTGCGGGGCGGAGGAGAGGGGGCTGCGTGCCCTGTGCCTGGAGCAGAGGGCCTTCCCAGGCCCGGTGCCATCGCCGCTGCCGTTCCCCGGAGCCCTGGGCTGGCAGGCAGCTTGTCCCTCTTGGCTGCCGGTGCTGGGCTGGCTTGGCTGGCCGCCCTGGGGGTGCGGGGACAGCATGGCAGGGGCTGTCCCCCGAGGCAGCCTCCGTGCTGCCTTGCAGACAGGCTCACCAGGTTGTGTGGCCATGTCCTTTAGTGCCCACAACGTGAGCTATGACGAGAGCCCTCCTCTCAGCCCCTGAGTTTGATGAGGCTTTGGCCTAGGCTGCAACCTGGTTTTGTACAAAATACGTAATTCGGAAACGTTAATCCTGGAGGTCACAGGCCTGACTGCAGAGTTATCCCGACTCTGCAGCGCAGGAGCTGCTGTGCCCGGTGGCTCTCGGGTGAGCGGTGTGGCGACCCCAAGGATATGGCCGCGGGAAGGGGAAGGCCTGGGCATACTGCCACGGAGGAATGCAGCAGGTTGTGCCGGTGTCCTGGAGACATGGAGGGTGGGAATGCGCGCCAGGGCCCAGGGCTGCGTGCTTGGGATTGCACTGGAGCTGGGGAGGAGCCGGCAGGGAAGCGAACGTGACCTTGAAAATCCTTCTGGAGATGAAAAGGTGCAGTCAGCGAGCGCATTCCTCTGCCGGCCGGGCCGTGCGCTGTGTGCTGCCCGGCCGGGCTGACAGCGAGTGCGCGGAGCTCCCACAAACCGCTCCCTCTCATGTCTGCAGATCACTCCCCATGGTTGGCAGCAGGGTGGCCACCGATCCGGTGGCAGGGCTGGCCTGGTCTCAGGGTGCGCGTAAACCTAAGGGACCAGCTTCTAAGGTTGACCGATTCTATGCACTTCATTTATGAGTAATAATGAGTCTGAAGGCAGTAGCAAGGCAAAGTCTGGCAGCTGGAGAAGATGGGCCACTCGAGAGGACCAGTTTTAATTATGATTCCACGGCAGATGAAGCTCATCTATGAGTTCGGTGCCCAGAAACCTGGTGAGCAGCCAGACAGATCATCACAACCAGCACGGGGGGTTGCGGCTTTCCCCAGTGCCGCTTCTGTTCCTGACACTCCTCCGTCGCTGGCACGCTCTCGACTGCCGAGTCCCGCTAACCCAACTGTAAATTCACTCGGCAGAAGAGCCTGGGTACTCTTGTGTTGTGTTACTGAGTGGAAGCAGTTTGTGGGAGGGCTTGGAGGGGGCGATAGGGGAGAGCGGAGCTGCTGGACTGAGACGAGGAGCAAGGAAAGGGTGCGTAGGATGGAAGGTGGGAGAGATGCTTTTTATGGGAGCGACAAACTGTTAGCCTTGGCTCAGTTGCTGATGTCTTTGTGCTGGGGATCTGACACAGTTCTCCCTCCCCTTACTAGCACACGTCCTTGCACAGTCACATGCTTATTCAGGTTAAGAGACTGCATTGCCTGGAACTTCCTTTTTTAAAATGTTTTTTTGGTGCATTTAGTCCTGAAGCACGTCCCAGGAAAGTGTCACGGTACAGATAAAGCAACCCTTGCAGTGCAAAAAAGAAATCGACACTTACTACTACAACTGTGAATATGTGCTGCGAAATGATAAATGCTGTGTTACTGAAGAAATCTAAGTATCATTACGGCTTGGCTGTGCTGTGGCACTTTTATTGCTGAGACTGTGCTGCAACTTTGGGAGCAGATACTTAAAATTCATTGGTGTTTTCTTCCTCTTGACAAGGACAGAATAAAAACCTGTCTCTTTCTCTATGACTGTATGAACTTACCCTTGTGTGCTGGGGTTTTTTTGTTAGAGGAATTCAGGTGTTTGCCAGTCTCTTTTAGATAATTCCTTTTTAAATTCTTAGCTTAGAGCATTTGGGCAAAAATCCTGTCTCGCTTATCAAATTCGGATCCTTTTCAGTTTGAGACGATCTAGCTGTGTGCTAGGAATTTGGATGTGTGGTAGTCATCTTAGGAAGTCTGGTTTTAGCTACTGTGGAACGATGTGGCCTTTGCTCAGGCAGGCAGAGCTTGGCTTTCCTGATGGCTGGGGCAGTCCATCTGCTGTAGTAAGTGAAGACTTGTCTTGCTCTTGCATGAGCTGAGGAGTGTGGTGAGGAGTCTTGCCGTCACCTCTGCTCTCGTGGAAGTAGTATTTGGTCCTGTAGAGTGGTGGAGCTGTCGGGATTGGTAGGCTGGCATGTGCTATACCTTGCTGGGTTACAGAGAACACGCGGCATGTCCACAGCCTGCTCCTGGGCAAAGCATGGGATGGTGTGAACACACCATATGTCTCAAAACTGGTGGACTTGCTAGCCAGCTTCCTTGTTGGTCCGAGCTTGATGCTATTACCCCAGCTTTCATTTGCCATGATACTTGATTAAGACAAATGTAACATTTGTTTTTTTCCTTTGAAGTTATTCAGCTTGTAAGGCCAGGATGAAATGCAGCCTGTTCTGTTGTGATTCACCTCCTTCACTTCTGAACGTGGAGTAATTAGTGCAGTGGTACTGAAGCTGGTGTCTCTGCTGCCATACAAGTCAAGAGCTTGAACGAGGTACAGAACCTTTAGAGACTTGAAGCGATCTTTTTTGGCAGGCTATCATTACAGACCTTGAAACCACTAGTAATGAAACAATAACCACCAGGCATTCAGTTGTTATGAAAATGGAGAGGAGAGGCTTGTTAAATGCCAACTCACTTATATCTTTCCAGTGCAGAGTTTGTGATCTGGGTTTCTGAGGAGTCAATTGTCGGCAGGACCACCAACTTGCTCTCAGCTTGACTTAGCAGAACACTGGTTGTTTCCTCACGAGGACCTGTATCTCAGCCACTTAATGTGGGTATAGGAGGCCGTGGCTGTTCTCATTAGCTCTGTGACTTCCAGAGGTGAATGGCCGGTACTGTTGAGGTGAAACTTCCCTGTACTATCGCATTGATGCCAGTAAAGTTATAATGTCATCACCAAACCCAGAATTCGGTGTTCAGGGGCTGCTCTGGTTTTAGTTTATTTTGTTTTATAAAAAGTTGCAATCTTTTGCTCTTCCCTGAGAGGCAGTGCTGTAAATCTGGCCTTCTTTTTAAATGCAGAAGAAGGTTGCTATTTCTTCCAGT
>NW_009649770.1:645149-669194 GCF_000708025.1 Charadrius vociferus | reverse complement strand
ATTACAGAGAAAAATGAATTTGATAACAGCAAGAAGTTTCAGCGCACCAAAGCAAAGATAATATGCTAAGACTGTTGATGATTGATTTCTCTTGTCTAGAATATTTCTCATACGAGAAATATTTCAAAGTCTGTTTTATTTCTTCCAAAAGGATTTAGAGTAGTTGACTTAACTTTGGTGTCAGGAGCTGATAGTCTTTCAAGGTCCAAACAAGTTTTGCACATCTGTTGTATAAGGAAGAAGTGGGGAGGTGAGAAGTAGGAATATAGTGATATCAAAAAGGCACAAACAATTTAAGATGGGTTTCATCACTTTCACCAGGGTATATTGGAAAGAGGAAGCTTGCTCCTTTGGGGATAGGTTCCTTTGCTCTTTTGTCATGCACTAAAATAAAATACACCATTAGCTCATACACCAGCTAAATATTAATAGTAAGACTATGTAAGGTGTGTCTCTGACACATGCCTAGACCATGAAGTGTGAGCAGCAGTGACAGAAGTGGTACCTCTGCTAAGTGTTCACTTAGTGGAAAGAAATGGTGTCTGTTTTGAACTGAGAAATAACTAAAAAGCTGGTACCTCTGTAAAGGTCTATTGGACACTTGAGGAAAAAAAAAAAAATGTACACTGTATTAAGTAGAAATTTGGTTAACTGCCTCAGCCCAAAACACACAGCAGTGTCTTCTTCACAAGACCTTTACAGCAAAATAACTGTTAGTTACCCCATGGTAAAAGATGACTCTTTCACACACACATAAAGAAGCTACCTTGCTTTTTTGGCAACTAGTTATAATTTGTGATCAGGATATTGTTTGTTGCTCAGACTTAACAGCTGAGCCCTTCTACTTACATCCAGTTTGAACAATTGATAGCAATTGCATCCATGAGCTTGTGTTTGTGGAGGTCCTCAGATAATACTCCCTGCAATAATATTTGAGTTGTAGACAGTCTTGGGAAATAACTTTTTCATAGAGAGTTTTCCCTTGAATTCTGAAAAATGACATGTTGCTTCTGGGATTTGTCTCTTTTTTTTTTTCTTAAATTTTTGAATAAGACTAAAACGCTCCTCCTGGTCAGGAGACAAGACAACCCAATATAATGAAACTTGGCCTGAATTCAAGAGTTGCTGTCCCCTTTCTCGGTCTCATACACCAATCTAGAATGCTTTAGGAAAAGTCATTTATTTTTCCTGTGGCTGTGCAAATTCCATGCAAAGAAGGGGAAAGGGGTCCCCCATTAGCATGGTGTCCCTGGAGGATGCTGGTGGCTGTGTTCTGGTGTTTTGGGAGGGAGTGGAATGTGGTGTCACACATGCTCCAGCTGTGGAGACTCCCTGTGTACCCTGGCACAGACTTGGCAGCTGGGAATTGCGAGGGGTGCTACCAGCAGTATCCCAGTTTCAGGATACCACGGTGCTGATATGTTTGGCTTTGCATGTGGTTAAGTGCACATTTGTCCCGAACGTGAAGAAGGCTTTCACCTTAGTGGCACTGTTCCGGAGTCTTGAAAGTAGACAGTACCAACACCATAGTCTTTCCCCCAGTTTGATCTGAGCTGTGGTCCCTGAGTCTCTGGCCTGTCCCTCTCTGCAGATGGACTAATTTCTTTCTTCCTGAGCTCAGTGCTGGGCTTGCAGATCTTCAGCAGGTTGCTTGTGCCGCTTTGGAGCTGACAGGAGGACTGCAAGTGGGCTTTAAGCTGTGCGAGATAGGTGGGGAAGGGGAATGCAAAGAGCAAGTGGCATTATAACTTCTACGTTAACACAAATTTAATCTGTTGGCAAAATATATTGATAGTGATCATTCAAAATAAATGATGTTTGTAAGAGTAAATCAATTAAACTCACTTGGTGATGCAAATCTCACTTTTGTTGTCCTCAAATGAGTGAGCAAATGTCAATAGTTGCTGATTTGTATTGACTCCCTTGCAATGTGTGCAGTACTGAGCTATGTTTTGTGCTTTGTACAGTTCTGTCTATAAATGCAGTTTGGGATATCTTTTTTTGTGGCTTAACTACATAGTAAATCAAGGCTTTGTTACTTTGAAAAAGGCACTAAATGTATTAGCTTTATACTCTTATCTCATGCTTTTAACTCTTTACATCTCCTAAAGTTTTACTCTCCTGAGGTTTTTCTAGACATCTGTTGTTGTTTTGATGTTTCTGTTTGTTTTTATACAGTATGACTTTTCAGGAACTGGGAAGGCATTGCATCAACACTAATAGCAACAGTAGTAGATAATAAAGCTGATGTTGTGAATTCCAGCTGCTTATGTGCTTCAGCAGTTGCTGCATCCATAAGCTGAGTGCTGTGCAACCTGGGCTTTTTCCTCTCTGTAGCAGAAGTGAGGTGCCATGCCTCAGTTTCCAAAGGCTGTCTTCAGTGCTAACCTGCAAGGCTGAGTCTGTTTTGGTTTGCCCCTCTTGAAGGATACAGCATGGATTACAGTTTGCAGGGCAGTGCTGATGCTTAAGTATGCATTCTGTATCTTGAATTCACAATTGCTTTGCAACTAGAAGGATTTTTGTTCATCTGTGTTCTCCACTACTTGAAGTTCACCTTGACCAGGCATCTCCTCTGATTCAGGCAGCCAGAAATGGGCCTGTTCATACCTGGTACTGCTGGGTTTACAGCGGCATTGGAGGGGCCCGTGTCCTCCTTTGACTGCACTTTGGCCTCTTTGGGTTTGCTTGACTTCATGTCTTCCTTTGTGTAGCTGGATTCGGCTCTATCTGTACAAGATTTCCGAGCTGACCGGCTGCTGTCAGAACAGAGAAGTGAAGTAATGTTTCCAGAACTGATCTAGGCATTGCATAAAAGTGAAGTGGTTGTAGCCGATCTGTCTTAGGGCAAAGAGCGGAAGATGCTGTGGTGATGCCCTGCTGCTTGCCTAGACTGTTCTGCAAGTGATGCAGAGCAAAGAGCCTGCTAATCTTGCTGTTTGGGATCAGGAACATAAACTAGCTACCTAACTCAATAAGACTGTTCATAATGCAGAAGTAGCAAGCAGGCAGTCCTACTAAAACTGCTGTACGGAGTTAGCAATTAGCCCAGCGCTGGTAGGTGAGCCAGGGAGCAGCATGCAAACTACGTGCATGTAAAACCAGCCTTCTGTACTTCCCTTGCCGCTTCCTAAATACCCTTCCGTACTAGCAATGCTTGTTTTCTACATTGGGTAGACCAGGGAGCCAAGATGAGTCCAGTGATGCCATCCTAGAGTTGTTGATTTTCCCACTTCAAGTGCCATGTGAATAAAGGGCACAAGAGCTGGCAGCATTGCAGCAGGTATGTGCTGTCATACTGCTCTTTTTCACAGTAGAGATGGAACATGCTGGCAAGAAATACTGCAACATGCATTGCTTCTCAAAGAATTAAGGTTTTTAATGACTATACATGAAATGAAAATTCATTGCCTGATGAAGTCAGATTGTGGGGTGAACCACAAATCCATTCCCCTTTCTAGCCATCCAAACGGCCATCCCAGCGCTCACTCTGCTGCCACTGCCTGCTTCTGCATGCCGCCCTCCCTGGGATAACGTGTGCCTGAACGCTGAGGTACAACAATTGTTCAATACTTGCCTCATTGCCAAAATCTCAAATATTTGTCTTTTTCTAACAGTAGCTGTTGGTTCTCTTCTATAGGAGCTGTATTGTGAGGGGGAGCCTGTCCTATACACCTCTTTATCTTGAGGCATCTTGCCAATGTAAACTGCTGCCACCCACACTGTAGGCAGCCTTTCAGTGAAGTAGGAGGGCAGGCTTCAAGAACAGAGACAAGCCTTGCAGGTCATAATCTCCCAAATATGTCAAGAAACCAGTCTAACTACTCTGTCTGGATGTTTGGTAGACAATTTACCCCTTACTGTGAAGTGACCAGTCCCCTTCTCTGAGAACAGTTGAACCTCAGTGAACAGAGAGCTGACTTGAGTTTAGTTAATCTGTTCAGGCTGTGCAGGTTGCAAGACTGCTTCTCATCCTAGAAAAACTGAAGGCAAACTTAAAAAACCACCTCAACTATTTAAAACTAAAGACATTTGAATTACTTGCATGGTTAAATTCCAACTCTTGCATGCTTTTAGTTTAGTAGTGTTGCACTGCTCTCATCGAGTTGTACCTTACTCTTTTATATCTTTTCTGCTTCGTTGGTTCAGGAAGGCATGCAGGATATACAGGCTGGCAGGCAAGTTAATGTTGTGAGAAGCCTCGACTCCCATTTCCTGACTTTTTAACCTTGAACTATCCCAGGAATTTTGCATTTGAGTGATTAAGAAGGTATGACTGACCTCCTGCCTCTCTCCTGCTAGCAGAACCAGTTTGTTAATCTCTGGGAATGATCTAAAAAATCTGTAAGTGGTTTTTGATAGTCTTCTCCTTGCAAATAACTTAGTACTTCTTTGCTTCCAGGGGTAAATGATCTGTACTGAGAAGAAATGCATGGGCAAACAGACTGTCACTGTGTGCAAAGGAGAGCTTGTAAACACACAAGCCTCTTCAAAAGTGGATAGAACAAGCAAGCAGCTAACTGAGACTGATACATGCTAGGCATGCTCGTTGTGGCTGGTGGGGTGGTAAATTGTGTATTATATAGCTCACTGCTTCCATGAATCTGTTTGAGTAATAGAAATGTATTACTATTAAAGGCATAAATATATTTGTGTCTGGAATGCTCAAAATACAGCTATTCTGTATCTTCAGTGTCTTTGGTGTCTCCTGATCTGCTTTGTGTAGAAGCTACTTGGGCAGCACGTGACTAGTTTCTGCACAAAAAGAAGAATTTGGATGTTAGCCACTCATGTGAAAGAAGTAGAGGGTCTGAACTGGCAAATTACATACAACTCAAGATCATCTTAATGAGGTGCAGGGGTTATTCTCATGTGCTGGCCAAGGAACAGTAGAGGACATCACCAATTTCTTGAGTGTCAGTAAAAATCTGTAAAATTAAGATAGGTTTGAAAATTATCTCTGAGGTGGCCCAATGCATGGGGTGTTAGGGGCCAGGATGGGATGCAAGATGAGATCTTTGGGAGGCTGAGAAGATGCTCGATAACCATGGCAACAAAGGAAACCACTTCGGAAAAGAAAGCAGCTCTGCAGTCTGAGTTACTTGAGATGTTGTGTTGTTTTGGTTTTTTTTTTTTAGGGCGTTGCTATTGGTGATTTTTAGGTTATAGCTTAAGCAAATTTGTTTGATTTACAGCAACAACTTCAAATAAGCTGTTTTTCTCCAACTTGACCCCATTTTTACTGTAGGGGTTGTAGTTCTGTTCCTAGTTATCCTTTGTCACAGCAAAACCAGCACCAGGCTGCAATGCCGTACACACCGAGAGTCATTGAAATGACATCTGTTGGGGTAACTAGAAGTTCAGGGTGCCTGTGCCTTTGTGTGGGTCTTGGAATAAGGTCTGGCTTCCAAAACTTTGAAATGTCCTATGTGATCTCTCATCAGATTATTTGGAGCACAGTTAAGAAGCTTCCCAAATTTGTGGTCACTTCTTAAAGGTTTCTCCTTGTTACCTGGGAAACACTTTCCCATTCATAATCTGTATCTGCTCGTGGTGGTCCCCAATTACGCCTTTCTTCTCCCCTCGGTGTGAAGGTCTCCCTTTATGAAATCAATGCAGTTGCTGAGATTTTGGTGCAATTGAGGGTGCTGTTTGGCCCAGAGCTGCCTGGTGCATCTGCTGAGGATACTGGCTGTTAGGGATGAGCTGTTCTCCTCACCTTTTCCCTGAGTTGCAAGTCGGAGTGGGAATCCAAGGGAGTGTCTCATCATGCCCAGGTGTGTGATGATGGGGTGAGGAAAGCTTTGCCAGCAAGATCATAAAACAGGTCCTCTTCGCTACCACACCTCCAGCCTCCACGGGCAATTCTCCCCACAGTGGGAGAAGATGCTCCCAGGGAGAATGGTTACTATAGTGACGGACAACCCTGGTGTGTTTGAGGGCTGGATCACAAAGTTGAGTAATAAATGTGTAGGAGTCTATTTTTGAAAGCTTTTGTGAGGAGGAGATTGCTGTAGTCCTAGAAAAATTGTCTGCAAAGTGATAGTTTTTTCTGTGCTGAAGTTTAAAAATAATCATCGTCTGTCTTGAGAATGGGATGACCTCATTAAAAACAAAGAAGCTTGTATGTCATCGTGTCGGGACTCCTGGCAGTGATTCTTGCAGCAGCCTTCAGAGTCACAGTAGGAGCTTTGCCCATTAACAGGTTCCTCAAACTCAGACCCACGGGCATTGTGTGTACAGCTGCCCCTGTGCCCCAGCTGGAATTGAGGTGCTTTTAGTCCGTTCTCTATCCTGGTCTGTGTAGCACATCCTGGCACGTAATGAGCAGCGAGTTTTATTCAGATGAGAAATGAGGAAATGCTGTGTGTGGGGGGGAAAAAAATTTGAAGTAGAAGCCATTGAAAATAAAACCTGACTCCAAGATTCTCCCACAAAAAGCTCAGTTTAAAAACTATTTGGTTTTGTAAGAGAAATGGTATGAGTGGAAATATCTGCCAGACCTCATAATTTTATCTTGCTTGACCT
This sequence comes from Charadrius vociferus, assembly GCF_000708025.1. NCBI lineage: Eukaryota > Metazoa > Chordata > Aves > Charadriiformes > Charadriidae > Charadrius > Charadrius vociferus. The sequence continues at coordinate 662,666 of NW_009649770.1, read as the reverse complement.
CTTTCCCACGAAACCTGAGTGCCCCATGCACTTGCTGTGTACCCGTGGGTGCAGGAGGGAAGGGGAGAGGTGGACGGAGCTGTTAAGCCATGAGGTTTTGGTGGCTAATGCTGTAGCTGTAAGAGGGGCCGATGTGAAGGTCCTGAGTGATCCAGGTGCCACCTTTGTTCCTTAGGCAGTGAGCTGCTGCTGTCGGTACAGTAAACTGTAGGAAATCCCCTGGTCTGCAGTTTCACCTGTATAGAGTCATGAAGGTTTTTGTATAAGGCCCTGTGATCTGTGCTGAACTGATTAAAATAGGGCTCTACTGTTTAAATGACTTTACTGTGTTATGGGGGTTTGAGGAACCGTGCAAACATAGGGATTAAGTGGGTTTATGTACAGCGTGGAAACTGGACACTCCACTGTTGGTTTATAAATGCGTGATGTCTTAGTGACCCAAGCGCAGTGTTTGCTGTCTGCACATATACGTACATGCACATACGTACTCACAGCCATGAACCTCGCTGAAAAGCTGCGTGTGGGTTTGCTAGATTGCTGTAGGCCGCCATTTGGCACTGAAATCCAATACTTGCAAAAATAACATTTCCTGTTCTAAGAAGTTCAGAATTGATTTCTGTTACCTTTGTAGTATTAACTCCAGATTTGTAAGTAAGTGGCACAGTTCACCCATCTCCTGCTCCTGTCAGGAACCTCTGTGATCTTAGAGCTGTGTTTAACAAACCTTCTGTCAATCAAAAACTTGTTATACAAGGATTATTTGCCTTCAGTTTCCTGTGTAATGAGGTTTTTGATTGACAACAGTGGAGTTAAAGACTATAGAAAGGCTTTCTGAATCTGAGATGAGCAAGTTTCCATTTAATAGTGTTTGCACATGATAACATTGGCTTCCAGTTTTATCTGTGAAAGAAGCTGAAGGTGATAGATCAAAAATTATAAGAAATATAGAAACCCTTCTCATTTAAAAATGATGTGACTTACAAACTAGAGCTAGGAAACTAACTTTCTATTCCCTGCTCTGGGAGTGGGATTTGAACATCACTTACTGTACAAATACTCAGGATACTGGGGGCAAGAGTTTCACGAAGTTGGCAGTGTCTCGGTACTTTGGCTGGCCAGTGGGTGGGTCATGGCTTTCCCTTCATCCTGCCTCTGCCTGAAGACCATAAGATACTCCTCAGGTTAGGAAGTTGGGTGATGCTGTTATCTTTTACCTCTGTTACCAGGATTAGTTTCTGAAATGGGTGTCCTTGACTTGTAGTGTGTGGTGGTTGCTGGGGGTACCTGGTTTCCGGGTGTCCTAATGAGCAATTGTACTTGCTGAAGTAAATTTTAATTTCTTGAATGAAATAAAAAGAAAAAAAACATTGAAAACCAAGATAATATGGAGCTTGATACATCTAAGTTGATGTGTCTTTTTCAAAACACTAGAAGTTCCTAAAAATTCCCTGATTAAAACTTAGCTAATGGGGGAAGGGCAGTCACAGGTAAGATGAACGTGAGGTAGAGGTGAGTTGATATGAGATGAACATGTGGGTTACTTTTTGGTGAGCTAGAAGGCCAGAGTTAGGCTATGATTTACAGATATCTTCTCTAGCTCCAGCTGGTTTCTCTTGTAGGAACTCCACACCACACTTAACCTCCAGCATAGAAGCAGATAAAGCACTACAGTCCAGTCCAGTCTAACTGATGCTTTAAAGGGCATTAGAGCAAAGCGAGCGTGGCTGGAAGATGCAGATTAACTTGTGTGTATGGAGGTGTTGTCTCTGTTAACTAGACTAGCTTGTGTTTAATAAAAAATGCTATACCTACAGACTTCTAAGTTTTCCACCTTGGGTTCCCTCTTTGTGACTGGAGATCAAAAGTCAAAGGCAGGATTTTCTGAACTTTTGGTGCGTTGCTTTCTTTTGAAAGCTGGATGAATGTATCTGGAGGTTTCCAAACTGAGGAGAGTAAGGAAGGCAAAATCATTTTGCAGGTTTTCTTCCTTAGGTATAAGCACAGTGGGTGAAAGGGGTCCATTTTTCTAGATTGCTGCTTTGAGTCTAGCTACAGAGTGAACTTATTATATGATAAGGTGGTTTGACTGACTTGCTGAGATTTTTCCAAGGCTGCTAGAAGGCTTTGTGAATTGCAAAGGAGATGTTTCAAAAGAAATAGTTCTGTAGATGTGCCCTAGCTTTAACTTCCCAAATGCAGAAACAGTTCTGTTTTATGCATAAATAATACACTGACTGAATCATGTCTTGCTGGGAGAAAGAAACTTTACCTTTTTCTTATTTAATCTGTTATGCTACATTGTGAGTGTGCTTAGGGAGATGCTTGATTTTGGACCCCTTCTGGAAAATTGGTTTATTTCAGTCTTCAAAACAACCCCTAATATAATATCTTAAAACAAGGAAGTAATCTCCTTTTTCTTTTTGTGCTTTATTCATAGTCTGGCTCTTATTGCTTGTCTTTCATCTATGATTGTAGCATTGCTTTGATTTGTGCCAGTTTTTCCCACAACAGCAAGGGAAAGGAGTTGAGAAGAATAAGTCATTTGGTTATGAAGCTGCAGTTGTTTGGGGAAATAGCTATATGACATATGTTGTCTGTAATAAGTGGAATTACTCTCCTAATTCTAAAACTAATTACTCTTCTGTTTGCTAGTTTAATGACAGATTTCTCCTTTAATGAATACTTACTCCTCTGTACAAATGGCACGGTTGGAAGCTTGTAGTTGGCCAGGGTGGACAGCACTAGTCCGTGCTTGGTGGTGGTCACTCCTTGTGAGATATGCTGAAAATCTGTATCTCAGAGGTGAAATTATTGTCTATTTCTGAGCCCTAGTAACTGGCAAGTCTCCAGTTGGCTTGTGTCATTGCCATAGCAGACTGGTCCTGCCTTCCTTTGTCTTCCCCTTTTCCAAAACTCCAACACAAAGAACTGACTGGGTGTAGTTCATGCATTGCACTTCATATGGAAAACAGGAATACACATCCTTCAGTTGCTTGGTCCTGGCTTCCTATGAAGTCTAATAGTTCCTAAGCACATCTAGAAGGAATTCAGCTGCTTCTAGCGAAGTAGGACTGAACGAAAGCTGAGCAGAAGCTTTGAGTTTAGTATTAAACTTTGCAGCATTGTAGTCAGCACTATGCCATTCCCTGATGAAAGTAGTCCAAAGTTGTGGGGATGATAGGGCAGCTCAATGCTGTTTGGTTGGTTGGTTATTTTTTTTAAAAAAGTTTTATTTTAATCTTAGATGTAATTCTTGAGCAGAGTTCTGCTGCAGAAAACTCTGCTCAGTGTGTAATACAAATTAAGTTACTGAGGTATGTTTTATACCTGCAGCACACCCTCACCTAATATACTTTAAGTACAGGTTTAATTACCACCCTGTGGTGAGGGGTGTTTGCTTGGATCCCTCACCAAAAATGTTGAGCACTGTAGCTGGGACATGCAAAATGCATGGTTTCTGGTTTAATCAATCCATAGGGCTGAATGGAAACTGGCATACAAGGTTAGAGACTGCAAACCCAGGATGAAATGACACCTCTTGTGACAAAGCTCTCTATAGAAGTAGCAAAACAGCAATCACAAAACCAATTCACAGCAATATTTTGAGTGTTACTAATCAAATGATGCACTGGAAATGACCACTTGGACTTTGCGTGGGCTAGATGGCACACACTATCCCTGCTGGCTTTCAATATATTTTTGCAAATAAATACTAAATTTTCCTCATTTCCCTTGTTCCAAATAACATCTAATAAGCATCAAATTTAGGCTTTATCAGGGACTATAGGTGAATTTTTTCACCGATTTATTTTTTTTTTTTAATAAAATACTTGGCTATGGAAGAGCAATGTCATGCTTATCAGGGCAGTCAAATAATTACTACAACACAAGTCCTCAGCAGTTATGTTGAAGTATCATCAAGCTGAATTTCCTGATGCATGTGGAGTTGAGACCAGCCCTTAGACAGCTTTTAAAAATCAACTTGATTCTTAAGTTGCAAGAAAATAAGCAGAGGCCAGTTCTTGTGATTGTCTTTTATATTTTGCAAATGCACGACCAGATGGAAGACACTGAGGCTTTTCTGAATTTGTTTTGGTAGGCTTGAAGGAGAAGGCACCCTCAAGAGCACCCCTGTGTCCGCAAGCAGCACCCTGCTTTGCCCGGGGACGCTCTGCTGTGGCCATGCTGGGGCACCTGGCACAAGGCTAGCTGTGGTCCCCGCTACCTGCCACGTTGTCCCAGCCTGTCTGTGCCCCTCCAAGGGATGACAGCAGGTCCTCTGGAGTCCAGTGTTTAGCACTGCTCCTTCCTCCTGCTCTGCCTGTCCTGCTTCTGCTTGCTTTTATTTAATGTGCGCAGTTCAGTTTTCAGGGAGGTGAACGTGCTAACCTGAGTGTTTAAGTTAATTTTGAGTTAGTTTGCAACAGCACTTCCATCTGTGTTGTCTCCAGAGAGTCGCTTGTATCTAACCTTGTTCTGTATTTTTACCCTGCATTTACCTCTGCATTTTTACCCCTGTGCATCTTTGATTTGATCAACTCAGAGCATCACGGACTGAGTACTCTTGGGCTGAGGAACCGGCTTGATCCACAGGGAAACACATGGGATAAGGGATAACAATCAGAAGTATTGAGATTCTATTTTACTTTCAGGTAATCTCTATTTTCTATACACAAACGCTTTTGGTACAGAGTCTAGATTAAGAACAGTAAAAATAAACCTTTCAGTGGAACTTTGTTGAGAAAGTTTCACAGTTCTATGTTATGAAGCTCTGAGTTATTTCTTGCACTGCAGAGCTTTAAATTAAATTGAAATTTTCTGAGAAAATAGCGATTCAAGCACTGCTTCAGATGGCAAAGGCAGTGCGTTGAAAGTGAAATGCAGCAGCTGGTAAGTAGAGACCTCAGTGGCTTACGTAGCTTTTACAGAAATGTTCCCTCCTTGTTCTTATCACATACTGGACTTCCAGGTCATGTTTTGTAGGGGAATTATGTTAGTCATGAAATGTTGATTTTGCTTTGAACCTCTTACGGTTGGAGGCTTTTTCCTAAAATTCCCCTTTACATTAATGAGTGACTGTAAGGTGTTAATATGAGGCTACCAGTTGGTTGCTCAGTGCCTCCAGATGAAGTGTGCTTAAAACTTAATAAAACTCTTTATCGAACTGCCAGTCCTGCTGTTTTTTTCCTGCTGAATTACCTTTGGATATGAAAGACTTTCTGCAAACCTGTTCAGTCTCTTACAGCGGGTTGGAAACTTGCTTTCTTACCCCCTTTATGTTCCCGTGGCATGCTGCTTCTATGTGGCAGAGTTTGGTACAGTTCAATGGCTGCTTTTTGACCCATTTGCCAAGCAGTTATGCTTGGCATAACAGCTGGAGAGGGGCTGTGGTGTGTTACGGTGTCCTGTGCTTTCTGCCCGAAGGGCTCTTCTGCTAAGTCAAACTCACGGACCCCAACACCAAGTCACAGAAACAAAGTATTTTCAGAGTTGGAAGGGACCTCTAGAGATCATCTAGTCCAACTCCCCTGCTGAAGCAGGATTGCCTGGAGCACATCACTCAGGACTGCGTCCAGGCGGGTCTTGACAATCTCCAGAGAAGGGGACTCCACCCCCTCCCTGGGCAGCCTGTGCCAGTGCTCTGTCACCCCAACTGTAAAGAAGTTTTTCCGTATATGTGAATGGAACTTCCTATGTTCCAACTTGTGCCCATTGCCCCTCGTCCTGTCACTGGGAACCACCGAGAAGAGTCTGGCTCCATCCTCCTTCAACCCACCCTTTAGATACTTGTATGCCATAATAAGGTCTCCCCTCAGCCTTCTCTTCTCCAGGCTAAAGAGTCCCAGCTCTCTCAGCCTTTCCTCATAAGGGAGATGCTCCAATCCCTCAGTCATCTTGGTTGCCCTTCGCTGGACTCGCTCCAGCACTTCCCTGTCCCTCTTGAACTGGGGAGCCCAAAACTGGACACAGTATCCCAGTTGTCGCCTCACCAGTGCCAAGCAGAGGGGGAGAATGACCTCCCTCTTGCCAATGGAATCCTGGGCTGCATAGGGCTTTTTGGCGACAAGGGCACATTGCTGGCTCATAGATAATTTCCTGTCTAACAGGACCCCCAGATCCTTCTCCTCAGAACTGCTTCCCAGCAGGTCCCCCCCTAACCTATACTGGTGCCTAGCATTCTTCCTTCCCAGGTGCAGGACCTTGCACTTGCTTTTGTTGAACCTCATTAAGTTCTTCTCTGCCCAGCTCTCCAGCCTGTCCAGGTCATGCTGGATGGCAGCGCGGCCCTCTGGAGAGTCAGCCACCCCTCCCAGTTTGGTATCATCAGCGAACTTGCTGAGGATACACTCTGTCCCCTCATCCAGGTCATTAATGAATATATTGAACAAAATTGGACCAAGTATTGACCCCTGGGGGACAGTCATGGCCTGCCTTCCAGATAAGCCATGTGTGGTGTGTTGAATCTGTGGGCCTATAGCATGTTGTCCTTCTGGCAGCTGGATATGTGAGATACCTGCAAGCTTAGTTCTTCCTGGCTTGCCCCTCCCTGCAGTCATGTGTTTAGTTCATAGTTTTGTTGGTGTGCACCAGGACAAAGCCAAACCTCGTTAGCTCAGAGTCAAAGGGAGGAAAGGGGCATGGTTTTGGTGACTAAACTGTGTGGGGTCGCTCGAGGAGTGGGTGCTCTAAGCTTTGTTTGTAGCCATACAAGCTTTCAGACTGTTGCTGGATGTGGTCTCTAATAGCAAAACTCATCAGAGCAGTATTGTGGAAATACTTCCTCATTTGGACGGAGTGGGTTACACATTTTTGTGATACTGAGAAACTAATCCAGTTTGTCATTAATGAAACAGAACATATTGCAATGCAAATGAGTGGAGTTGCATGACAAGTGGTCCCACAGTCCTCAGCACTTGCTATTGATTGTGCAGTCTTAATTATTCATGCTATGCAAATTGCATTTCTCATCTCGCTCCTTCTTGTCTACATATTTTTGATACAGGACTTGCCTGCAAACAGTCTTGTTCTTTCACTTGAGAGACGAGGATTGTTTCTAGCAAAGTTCTTAATGTTCCTTTGTCGAGCGAGTACATGCAGAGCCAGGCAAGGCTCGGGAGCTCTGTCAGAATGAATTCATCTTGCTGTAACTTCAGATGAAGAAGGGGAAGAGTTTGTGGAGTATTATTTGATAAGAACAAAAGCTTTAAAATAGTTTTCAACTTTCCTTGTTTTCTCTACTGAAGCCCTTGTGGTACTTATTTTCCAGTCAGTTCTTTGAAATAGACATGTGGGACTGTTCTTTTATTCATCCTAAATATTATTTTGCATTTCAGGTATACTAAACCACTAACCTTTGCAGACTGCATTAGTGATGAATTGCCGTTAGGATGGGAAGAAGCTTATGACCCTCAGGTTGGAGTTTATTACATAGACCACAACACCAGTAAGTGACATATTAATGTATTTTTCCAGAGTAATTGTTTTGTGCCTGTGTCAAAATATACTGAACACAAAATTGGTAACAGCATGTTTTAGAGTAGGTGAGATCTGCAACTTGTGAAATCAAATCCTGTCCTTCTCCATCGTACAAGTTAATTCCCTCTCTAAAACAGGAATTTGAGACCTTTTGAGTTGCAGTCTTCCAATCAGCAGTCAGGTTCAAGCTAATTGTATGGACACACCTCTAAGATTTGGCTCTACTGAGGAGTCTGACTAGGTAGCAATGATCTGGAGTTTGTTCTTAACCTGGAATTTGTCCTTGTGGCAGACCATCGGAAACAGTGCAAAGGTCTTGCATTGATTCCCCTGGCAGGATAAACTGAATGCCTGCATGAGCTCCTGTTGCTGCAGGAGTTCTCACTGCCTTTACTGGAGAGGAAACTCTCACATAGGCTTGGGATATCCCGAGAGGTGTGCAGCTTGGGAAAGAGGGAAGTTCAGGCCTGAGGGATTTTTATTGTGTGGCCTCAAACCAAGCCACTGCTTACTGCCTTAGTTAGATTACTTGATAGACCAGAAGTGTTAAGCTTTATAAGCTTGTTTGAATTATAAAAAAATACAGGACTTGATATATCGTTACAGACATTGTTAAGAAATGTGTATTGAGTTGTGCTAGAACAATTTCCCTGAAAAAAAGTTATAAACAAAATAAAGCAGTGAATTTGATTCTCCTCACAGAACAACTCCAATTGTAGTCCAGAAGTTCACAGCAGGCCCAGGCACTTTTGGGGGTGCTTGTAACTCATGCAAAGAGAAAAACTTTTAAAAGACAAAAGTGCCTTGAAGTAGTTGCGTTTTGTGGTTTTGTTGTTTGTTTTTAAGTCAGCTTCTAGAGCTTCAGCAATGTTTTTCAGCAAGTTACAAGATCACTTTTGAAATAAAAACATGGAAGTCTGTTTTGTTTGTTTTTTTTCTTGATTATCTTCACACCCTTCTTTTTTTCAGAAAAGCCACACTTTCACCTGGCCTGAGGCTGCGCCTTCCAGGTTTTATCAACTTCTCTTGGGTATTAAAAATGCAGAATGAAAAAAAGCCTTTTCTCAAGAAGCGCTAACTGTCCTCTGCAACACAAAGATCAAATGTCTCCAGATGTGAAGATGACACAAATATTTTTATTTAGACCTTATGTCATCCCAATATCACAGTATTTACATATCTTTAAATGGCTTTGTCCTGATTATTTTTCTCTGAGGCTGGGATGCTGATTCTTCCTTTTATAGGGAAGGGTAGTGGGGAAGAAAGGGTAGACAAGCCAACAGGAGCCTACACGAAGGAGCTCTGCAGGGGAGAGGTCTGGACAAACTTTGCTTAAAAGGGTGCTAAATTGCAAGACACGAATTGGGGTCTCCTATAGGTCTGTAAGAGCAAGTCTTGTGTCCATTGCACTTCCACAAGAAAGCACTCTCGACAGTTAACAATGAGGTTGCTTTTTAAAGACAGTCTGAATCTTAGTGCTTTTTCCAGTCTCTCATTTGGGTCTGGGTTATTCCTGTGCTGACCACACTTACAAAAGGAGTAAGAGCTTAGTTTAGAAGTCTTGTTAAGACTTTTCTTTACTTAAATTCAGAAGTTAAGACTTCTGAATGATGTAATGTTTTCATAACTGTGTGCAGCCAAGAAGAGAGAAGAGCCTGGGCAAGCTCTCCAGAGGAGTCGAAAATATGGTTGGACTTTTCTTCCCTTCTCTGGTGGTTGGAGGTTGGCTGTATCAGGTGCTGGGATGTGGAAGGTGCCTACCAGGGTGTTCCAGGCCAAGAGCAGCCCGGAGCCAGGGGCATGCCACCTTCCTGTGACTGTGAAGGCCTTTGCTGTGTTAGGCAGCAGTGTTGGATTAAGAGGTTCCTGCCAATTCAGTTTTATTTGTACAGTGCTTTTGGGGAAGCTGTTTGTTCCCAGTGAAACATCTGTGGGGCTTGGTGTTTTTTCCCTTGGATCAGCTCCCTCCTCTGGTTTATCAGGCAGTGGTGTGGGCTGTTGCTGTAGATGTAAGACTCTGCAGGTGCTGTTGGAGCTGGCGTCATCCCCCAAAGAAATAATACTCAGCCCACCTTCTGCAGTGAGCATCAGGGTCACCTCTGACCCCAGGAGAAACTTGAGTCAAGTAAAGTGAGAGGATGTATCCAAGAGTCTTTTCCTTGTCCCCTATGAACTTTCTCTTCAGTTTGAGATGTATTTTTATCATCTCATTTGTCTTTCTCTGCTATCCAGACTGGAGGAAACTGAGTGCTTGTTGCCACTGTGGCCCATCCTAGCCAAAACTGGGACATTAACTTACTCTGCTGGGCATTTCTTTAGACAAGGATGGCTAGCTGTGGTCCCAGGGGTGACACAGTTCAGGTACAGGAAAAAAACCCCCTTGATCTGAAGCCTGCTGTGGGACATGGAAGCTTGTTGGACCTCCTAAGTGTTTCAGCTAGCAGAAACTGCAGCGTGTAGGTGGGACAAACCAAATTTGACCATAGTTGTACATTTGAGCTGGCCCTGGGGTGAATGCACAAAGATCCGGGTGTGAGTCTGAGCCCTGTGTGGTCCAGGGCAGTTACCCCTGGCCCGTGCCACTCAAAAGCGCCACAGGCTCCAAGGGCGTGCAGAGGAGGCTTCAAACCATGCTCATACCTGCTTAATAGCAGTGGCTCTTACAAAGTTTCACTTCTAGGGGATGTCAGAGACTACAAGACTTGACCTAGAATTTCAATTAAAAGGTTAAAAAAAGATGAGAAACGAAATCATGACCCTATTTCTTCTGCCAGCTTTAATCCAAATCATGATAAAGTAAACCATATCCACTTACCTTCAGCTAATCAGGAGGCTCATCTTTGTGGTTTATGTTGAAGTATCCTCTGGAGAGTATCCAAAACCTTCTTCATGTCCAAGACCTCTTGCAGATTCCCTGTGCAGGAAGGAACCGTCATCAGAGGGTGTGAAGGGAATGGAGGCATGTTGATTCTTGCTGTGCACTTCAAGTATTTGAGACTAATTATCAGAAACGAGCCCAAGGACAGACCTAAATTAAATCTAAAGCTAGAAGCCGTTAAAAAAAGTGAGCTGGAGAACACTTCTAACCTTCTCTCTGAGGCAAAATAAATACAATTAAATTGAATTGAGTACCCAGAATATTCCTAATACAGTATTAATGCATAGCCCTGAGTCTCTCTCTGGGAGAACTTCTTTGGAATTTGATTTGCACAAAGAAATGATGAGTTTCTTGCCAGATGCTGATGCAAGCATAGTAAGACTACATTCTTCAAACATGAAACAATCAGATTTATTTATGACAAGCTCAACATTAAATTAAAAATTCACAAGACAACAAATGATGTAATAGCCTGCGTTTCTGTAGTCCTTTCATCTAACTTTTGAATTTATTTTGCATTTCTTAGTAGCTGGGGTAGATCAAGAGCCCTTGGCCAACGTTTTCATAGATTGTTATTACATGTTTGAAAATCAAAGCTGCAATCAAGGGGATACACTTAGTGCTGTGATTACTGAAAAGGTTCAGGTGAATATTTAGAAAAATGGGAACAAAGCCGTTTCAGTACATAAGTGCGTTGTCCATCCTCCCCTTGAGCCGACTGCCAAGCATTCCCTCTGTCAGGTGCTGTATGTGCTCGAGGCAGTGTCAGTGTTTCACCACCTAAAGGAGGTGCTGAGGACTGCAGATTTTTACAGTCTTCCTCCTGGTTGCTTATAACGAGGGATTTCCCTGCAGCAGCTTCTACCGCCCTTCTTGTGATTATAGGAAGAATGGGCTGCTGGTTTAAGGGAAAACTGGAACTACCCAAGCTTGAAGCCATAGGTACGGGTAGACTTATGACCCAGTGTCCTGAATTAGACTTCAAGAGTTGTGGGTACTTTGCCAACATACTCATTAAGCTTGAAATTAAGAGTCCTGAGTCATGGATGCTGGTGCTTGCTCGTGCAGTCTGGCCCAGGAGAGCTGCATGTCGGGAAACATGGGGGGCCACCTCTCTGGGTAACTTGCAGCAGGCTTTCCCCTTCTGCTTCAGCTGTGGAGTAGAGGGATTTACTCCTCCTGGGTGTGGGTAATGGTTAGCTGGAAAATGGGATCTGTGGGCAAGAATAGAGACAGGCTCCTGGGGTATTCACGCTCTTACAGCGGATGCACTGCTCTGTCTTCCTGACTTTTCTTTTGCTGCCTCTAAGAGAGACTGCAGTTCTGTCTGGGTTGGCACACCTGCAGCTGGCACCAGTAGCTGCTTTTTTAGCAGGTTATTTTGGGGCAGTTTTTTAGGTCCAGGCTTAGCTTTAGTATTACATCAGCTGAAATGTTGCTTGTGCTCGCAGGACCTATAAAGGACTTCTTGTTGAAATGCTTCTACAAACTATACTGTTAGTGTCTTAAAAGGTTTTTTTAATCATCTTCTGCAGCTTCTCTAAGTTTTGCTCTGTAACTTGAAATGCCATGTGTTCTTTTGGGTCTTAAGATACTGTTAAAACAAGTTATTGCTGGAGTATCCTTTAATTTTCTCCTCAGCATGATCATGGACAGCTTGTGAAAATGGTTGAGTGTCCATCCCTTGGGTAAAATCTTTTATTTCTAGTTCTGCTCCTAGGATTATTGTCAAACTGTTTTATTCCCTAAATCCTGTGTGTTGTGGTGTTAGCCTTATGCCTGGCTCGCTTGAGAGCTGCTCGTACCTTCCACCATGGCAGCTTTTACTAAATATTTAAAGAGGCTCTTAATATATGCAGATTAGATTCCTACTGATAGTTTCAAGCAGCTCCTTTTTATTAATTATTCATTGTGTGGTAACTAGGCATCCTTATTCAAGCACGGTAGTTTAGGCAGTTTAGAGCACTTAGTCTACTGAATATTGGAACCTGTTCCAAGCAAGAACATATAATAGCCTTGAAAGAGAAATGAAAAATATTTTGGACATTTCTTCACAAAACCGAGACAAGTACTGACAATAAATTTGCCTAATTAGCATTAGGACTAGCTGCGTGTCTGTGACCTTACGCGTTTTTCATGATTAGAGACCTGAAAAGCAATGTATTGGTTGTGTTGGTGTAACGGAGATGGAAATGGTGTAGCTGTTCATGACTGCGTTGCCTATGTTACCAAAAAATATTTTTCTTAAACTCCGCCTCCTGTATTCTGCAGTGATTTACTGCTGTGCCTGCTTTCAGTAAGGAAGTGTTCACTCGCCTTCTGAGATGCTGTTTATATAATGTTGTTTGAGATGCTTGCGTGAATACATTTTGTGATTTAATGAGTTATTTTTACTTACCTATGGAATCTGAGTGAGAAGGTTTTTCTTTCCTCTTTTTGATAAAAGCCACGTGGCAGCAAAAGAGGACAGGCAGAGTTGTAATTGCTTTCATGTTGTCAGATGCAGTATAATGCAGTCATGTGGCAGTGATTTTTCTGAAAATTTATCAGTGAAATAGTAGAGGTATTATATTAGTAACGTTATAAAGCAGTTACAATAAAGATAAGTCTAAGGGTCAGTGTCAGTATCTTAGAGCTTGTGTGTACATATGCTTGTGTGGATGTTTTAAGAGGCAGAACCAGGTTGGCTTCAGCAGCGGAGGGGTTGGAGAGTTGTGTGATGGATTTTTGTCATGAATTGTTCTGTACAGCGATTCAGCATGGCAGAGCTCATTGGAGTTCATTGTGAATCAATGGTCACCTCCTGAGAAAAAAGGAAAATGTCCTTATTCTACTTTTTTATTGGGGGATGGGGCAAGGGGCTATTTTAAAATACTGCCTTAAGCGATGGAGCATTTTCAGGTAGCAGTACAAACCTGCCTTCCATTGATGTTGCCTCCTTCTGTTTTCTCTCCAAGAAACTACACAGATAGAAGACCCTCGTGTGCAATGGCGGCGGGAGCAGGAGCATATGCTGAAAGACTATCTTGTCCTGGCCCAGGAGGCAATTGCTGCACAGAAGGAGATCTATCAAGTGAAACAGCAGAGGCTTGAATTGGCCCAGCAAGAATATCGACAGCTGCATGATGTTTGGGAGCACAAACTGGGCTCTCAGACCAGCTGTGAGTAGTCTTATCCAGTGACTTTCTCAATCATGAACCCTCTAGGACAGTAAAACGCTTGAAGTTGGTCCTCTGATAGAGCACTGGGATGTGTTATGCTGTGTCACTGTCCGTGTTTGCTCAGTTTGTCTCAAAAGCAATAGCTGCCTAGCACCTATTTGATGAAGGATAATTGTTATGAAACGCTGTTTCAGTGCTCAGTCACTGGAGCTGGTGTGCAGATTTTCAGCACAGGTTTCAACAAATGTGAAAAAATGTGGTGGTTGGCTCAGTGTGAAAAAATGAAGTTATATGGTGTTTTCCTTGATTCCCCTGTCCAAAATATAGAAACAAGGCAAGAAGGCTCATCTCGGATAGCATTCCCAGGCCCTTTTGCAGTTTAACATCCCAGGTAGTTGAGTGACTGTCTTGGGGAGCTAAGGGTCTGTATTTTATGCCCTGTAAAAGCTAACACTGGTGGATTATGTCTCTGTGTATGAAGAACATTTTGTGCTCCATATTCTTTGTCACACAGGAAACATCAATACCTGTTGCTTCAAGAGTTTGTGCAGAAATGTTTATAGAAGGCCAAATTTCCTCCTTACTGTTACTAGTTAGGGGCTGGAAAATATCCGGAGGAGGATTTATTTCCTGCGAGTCTTCCAGAATTTGTTTTTGTATTCCTTAGTATTGCAGACTTTTTATGTTCTTGCTAGCTACGTCAGGGGACTGACTTGCCCCCCCTCCACTCTTGCTAAGTTATGGTGCGGAATTCAACTGGCTAATCCTGTGCCTGATGTTAAAAACTATTTAAATAGTTTTCTGTCACACTGAAGGATTCTTATTTGACTAGTGTCCTGTCAATCATCTCTGAAGTAGTTTTTGGTCTGTTCTTAAAAGCATTCTACCTTAGTACTGGTATACCAGAGCAGTACACTAAGAACACTGTGAACATGAGTTACATTGACGTGATGCGATCTGTCTTTAAAAATACAGCCAAACAGAAAGGACTAGAAATGCTTTCCCATGTTTTATAGGGCATAAACTGATGGCTGCAAGGATCAAAATATCTCCCTTGCCTCAGCTACCTCTGGCAACATTGCACATTGGGGAACTTCTGTACCTTCTGAAGCAGAAGCGTTTTAACTGCTGCTGAGAAGAGAATTCCACTCATAATGGGACATTGATTTAATCCGGTGTGACACACTGTATGATTGGTCATGTCCTCAAGGCTGTGAGAAGGCCTGCATCGCATTTTTCAGTTTCTTCTCATTCTTCACTTTTCTTTGTTTCTAAACATTCAGTGGATCTTTTACTCACCAAGAAAGGTTAAAAAAAAAAAAAGTAAACCTTTATGCAGTGCCTGTCCCTTCAGTTCTGTTAAACACCTTTGGAAATGCAGGGGGGGACACTACTGAATGGAGTGAACGTGTTTGGGAGTCTGAGTTAAGTGTGTTAACCTGGAACAAATCAAGACTTTGGAGATGCAGGACGTGCTCTTGCCTCTTTAGTATACACTTTTTGTGGAGTACTTGACTGTACTGTTGCGTTTCCCTGCCTTTGAGGGATGAGAAGAGATCTGGGAAATGGGTAAAAGGCCTACACCAGTGATGTGGGGAGATCTGGGTGTGCAGGAGCGATAGGAGATCTTGATTTGTGATGGGGCTGGTAGAAGACTAGGGAGGAAGGTGGAGCTGCTGAACCAAGTGTTGTGTTTGTTCTAGTGCTCTCTGGATCGTCGTCAAGTTCCAAGTATGACCCGGAGATCCTCAAAGCGGAGATTGCTACGACAAAATCCAGGGTAAGTAGTACAAACGGACCTTTGCTTGTCACGAGTAATCTACTGATATTTCCAAACCTCATGGCAGATACTAAAAGGAGATGCCAAGGCAGTTGAAAGAGCTAATGTTGCCATTCTTAATCTAGGAAATAATTTATCAGAATTCTCAAACATTGCCATCTTAAGAGTTTGAAGCACTTTTTTTCCCCTTAGATTTTAGACTTGCTTGGAAGCTGGCAGTACATAGTGCTGTACGGCTGCGCTGTGGGGTATTGAGCTGCGTGCTGGCTCCTCGGTGTGCTGCAGCGCTGGAGAGCTGCGAGTTCTCTCCAGAGACTGGCAGCTGTTTTGTCCTGGGCTTAGTGCGGGTTGTTAGCAGCAGCAGTGCGCTCTCTCATGCAGAGCTCAGTTTGGGAAGAAGAAAGGACTAAAGTAAAGTAGGTCAGTCTGGCCTCTGTGGAGGAATATAAAACAGCAAGCTGTAGGGTCAGTGGATTTACAATATGTATTATCATCCTGCTGTGTTACTCATGCAGTGGGGCCTTTTAGTCTGGTATCTTGGAGGATGGCTTCTGTCATTGCAGTGTAACTCCTGTCCTGATGCTTAATGTTTTTTTTAATGACTGGGAAGGTTTTAAACATTATTGAGTGAAATCAGTGTGTTTCATTCCTGTTTCTTTTGAGTTTTTCTCAGCTTTTGTGCTTATGAGGTTGGTGCTTCCCTTGAGCCCCTTATTAAGTGGTGTAGTATCTGGGTACTGGACGTTATCTCTGGCTAGGGATTTATCCTGATGAGGATGCGGTCAGGGCTGTTAGCTGCTGTTGAGATGAACTGATTATCTGGAAACTTTGTGTACTGTCTACACTGAATAAGTTTTGAATTGAATGAATAGTTTTATATCTAAATATTCATGTAAAGTATAATTCTAAAACTGTGACATCTTGTTATAGGTTAATAAACTCAAGAGAGAAGTAGCTCACATGAAACAAGAGCTCCAGTACAAAGAGCATGGATTTCAAACACTGAAGAAGTAAGTTTGTTCTCAAGATCTTATTTTCAGTGTAGAACATGTCTGGCTTGTAATGCATCCCCCTCTACATTTATAAATAGCTGCCTAAGTAATGTAAGCTGAAATGTGTTGCTGCTGATACCTTTAGGCATACGCAACTGAAAGCAGTACACAGCCATGGGGGTAGTTCTCTCAAATCAATGCCTGTATGTGATTGACCACATCAGAACTGACTTCATGGCAAAAAGATTTTGAACCAGGTTCTTGCCAGTGAAATGGTATTCTGTTTTATTCAGTACTGCTCAGTATGGATGACACAGTACAGCCTATTGTCTTACCTATAAGAGTTATTGTTTTAGGGCACTGAGGAAAAATTTGAGGTGAAGTGGAAGGGAAAGAAAAGTTTCGGCTACTTACCTTTGTATGAATAGACATCTGGCATGTTTTAAATAATGTCACTGGTTAATATCTTAAATGTCAACTGTGGTAGAATTCCTTTGAGAAGAGGCAGCTTGTAATTAGGTTGTGCAAGCAAATACATCCGTGCGTGTGAGGTCTGTGCCTGGTTTTTGACATCATGACTGAAAATAAGGTAATTCTCATAGATAGCTAAGTTGATCATCTCTGGATTAAAAACAAGGTAACTAGCAGCAATGTGCCCAAACATACTGGTTTGGGGGTTTCGTGTGCATCTTTGTCCTCCCTAAGAAGTCAAAGAGGTGACATGGCTAAAATCAGAGTTCTGAAGCTTAGTGTACTTCTGAGCGGAATACCTTAAGCAGTGATGAGTGGGCTTCTTTGTTCCCTCTATTGTCTTTGTTATACTTTGGAGTGTGTTTCTTAAAAATTAATGTCAAGATGCATGCATTTAGGATGATTAAATTAACTGGACTTTATAAAGTGTTAGTTTACTGTATATTTTTTTTAAATTTCCATGCAGAATTGACATGAAAATGTCTGATACTCAAGGTGGCTACAAACTTGATGAGGCACAAGCCATTTTAAGTGAAATGAAAGCTCTCAAGAAGGCCATCACATCAGGGGAGAAGGAAAAACAAGACCTCATTCAGGTATTGAAACAGGATGACTTTATAGTATTTTGTGTTGCCATTGCTACCAGGTTGAATTTCTGAGAAGTAATTTAAGTATTTTGTATTTCAGATATGTAATTGAGATTTTTATTAACATGTGTTAATTCTGTATGGTGGTTGGACTGCAGCCTCTTTCTTCTTC
>NW_009649770.1:641510-645128 GCF_000708025.1 Charadrius vociferus | reverse complement strand
AATAAGTATAGCAACTTGCAGTAGTAAGCACTTGCTTGAGTGTTTGTCTCGGGGTTTACTGGTCAAGAGTGAACCAATGTGACTGTACGGCTGTCGAAGAGCAGATCTGGAGAAGCCATGAAAGCACCGTGTCCCACTTGGTCTGCCATCTCCAGCAGGGAGCCTGTCTGTCTGGGCAAGGCGGTGTGCTTATGCCCGTGGGCTGCTCTGTGCTGTGGGAGGTGCAGTCCAGCCATGCCTGACCTCATGTTTGCAGAGTCTGGGTGCACACAGTAAACATGGTCAGATCTTAATCATGTAGTTTTGGCTAAAGCTATGCAGCTGCTGAGGTGCTTTAAGCAGAAATGAGCTCACCTCGTGACTTTTTATGGTTTTAGAGCTTGGCCAGGTTAAAAGACAGCTTTGTGAATGACAGAGGATCCCAGTCAGACCTGTGGGCCAGCAGCATGTCTGTGGAAAGCTCCAGCCCTTTATTGCCTCG
The DNA here is from genome assembly GCF_000708025.1 of Charadrius vociferus. Lineage (NCBI taxonomy): Eukaryota > Metazoa > Chordata > Aves > Charadriiformes > Charadriidae > Charadrius > Charadrius vociferus. Next base: position 644,647 of record NW_009649770.1, on the reverse strand, counting down.
GCAGTACCTGGATGTCAGCTCCCAGACAGACGTTTCGGGAAGTGTAAGTAATGTGTGAGAAAACAAGTGCATGCGGAAGCATTCCTCCAAACTATATGTAGTACTGCCTTAGCACGAGTTTCCAGGCATATCCAGGCATATCTATGAAACGATACCTTCTCCTGGTTTCAGCTTCAGCGTCACCTTCATTTTTGTGTGCCATGTTAATGTATCTCTAAAGGCAACCTGCTCTTTCGCTGCACTGTCTCTATTAGAACAACCCAGGTGGGAATAAAAGGCAAGGAAGTTTTATTTTGCCACTAGATGTAGTTTCTTTTGATACAGATGTTCCCTTAGCTGATCACAGCAGTGATATGCCACTAGACAAGAAACATTCAGCAGCTACGCTCTAGTGAGGACTCTTCCCTTAAGCATGCATTTGGCTTTTAGTGTGGTATGAGTGAGAATGATCTCATACGTGCAGATATTTTGGTGCCATCAAACCTGTGTGGTACTCGTAAACCTTCAGTCCCACTCATGCAACAAGATCCTAGCTGTCAGATTGCTGCCAGCCTCAGCAAGGACTCAGTCAGCGCTGTGGGTACATCGCATGTCTCACAGGACATCACAGAAGCCCCTTTGGTGAACCTGTACTGAAATGTTTGCAGCCACCTTCAGTCAGGGCCACACATATGACTAAGGATCTGCAGGTTTGGGCATGAGGCCATGTCCTTTGCTTGTCTTTAAGACTTTACAACCAAAGCAAGATGCCATCCAAAACAAAGTGCAGCGCAGCACTTGAAGATTGCAAACAGCATTTAAGAAGAGAGATTACAAAGCTATTTGTGTGTAGTGTGTGCATGAAAATAGAAGCCCAAGATAGATGTGGTCGACTTTCTCTTTCTGATAAACTAGGCCAAAAAGAGCCTCTGAATCTTGTGGGTTTTAGGTATTTGAAGCAATCATGAATAATTTAATGAAAGGCAATGTTTTCCTATTCTGTGATGGGTTTAACTAGTAAATGAGTTTGAGAGCAAGTGTAACTTGTAACATCATCAATTTCAATAGGGAATATCAAATGAGGAGTGGTTACTAAGTTGCTGATTTTGGTTTGTGTCTCAGTTTATTACCAGCAGCAATAACCAGTTGGCTGAGAAAGTGAGATTACGCCTTCAATATGAAGAAGCAAAGAGAAGGTAATTCTTTGGACTGTTGTACCTTTTGGCTGTCACACAGCTTATCCTGAAGATATGTTTCACTAGCAAAGGTGCCACTCGGATTGAAACCCGGCATTACTGCTGAACAAACATGGTAATTTTTGAGCCAGTGAGGCAATAGCCTTTCTGGGCCAACGTTATCATTCAAGAAATAAATAACCATCCTAGAAGTTACTAAGGAGTGACTAACACATGAAGAATTCAGTCTGGCCACACCTGTGGGGACATAAGTGGTTTTGCTGCCTGTTGCCAATGCTTCCCCATTCCTAATAAGGAGACTGTACTGCAAGGCATCTCCGTACCTTATTCGAAATGAAATGGATGTTTGCATGGCTTTAAGACAGATAAGGAGAAACTTACATTGCGTTAACACCTAACTTATCAAAATATGGTCAATGACTACAATTTCTGAGCTCATCTGGTTATCTGTAAGAATGTAAGTTTTCACCCTTGCCCTCTGATCTGAGATGAATGAAGAATAGATTTAAAAAAATCCTATCTACTTTAGCAGGCTACTTTGGGCAAAATTTTTCTGGGTTTTACTTTTTTTAATAGATAATAGCTAACTCAGCTGTTTAGAAAGTATTTTTATGGATAAATACTCTAAACAAAAAAACCCAAACAATATTTAGATTTTTGTCTGGGCTAGTCCTTGTTCAGTGATGTAACCATCAGTGGTGGTGATTTCAATTGTAACTGCTCTAAAAGGACTTTGAAATTCCAGAAAAACAAACTTCAGATGTGTGGTGCAATCTGTACTTGCAATATTTGTGAAAAGAAGGATTTTTCTTCAGTCTCTGGTTAGAGATAACAGCTTTAAGGCTGAGGTTACTCATAATGTTCTCATTTCAGTATATTGGCATGAGCAATAGGCCATGTTTCTCAGTGGCATAAAATTTGATCCGTATCTGTGGCAGTTGTCAAAGACTGAGTGCCCAGCTGCTTTTTGACATGACCTTACACTTTTCATCCTAAGTGGAGCAATTTTATCAGAACTGTCTATTTTGATAATCCAAGATGTACATCTGCCTTGACATTCAAATCTTTCTGTGTCTTTTTAAAACAATATTAATATTATTAACCCCCAATTGCAGTAGTTAATTTTTCAATGTTAAAACTGCTCTTTACTTTTAAGCTTTGCTCAAGGTTGCAACTTAATTCACACTGACTTTACATCTTCGGGTTGAAATGGAGCACTCTTACTTTAGCCTGTATCTTTTCCAAGAAGGTGCGAGTGAATAATGACAAATCTGAGAAGATGATTAATAAGCTCTTTAAAAAGAGTCAGAACTTTATAAAGGCAGCACAGTACTTCATTTGAAGTAATGATGAAGGGCATACAACATTGTCTTGCAGTTAAACAAGGTCTGATACCTTGTGTCTGTCTTAGATTATTTATAGATTTTCTAAGAGTTTAAAAAACGTTATCATGAGGAAAGATGGGTCTGAATAGGCATGAATAATTGATGCTAAAATGAAAAGATCTCCAGCTATCAGAGCACTGTGGTTTTGGCGTAGTCTTTAGTAGGAGCTGTAGAAACAAATACCTTCACTGGTTTTACGCTGGAACAATACTGTGGATATAGTGACTCACAAGGAGCCTTCTGCTCCTGTGAAAATTCCTCCTTGTGATGTTAGAAGTCCTTCCTGTCCCCACAGCACACTATTAGAATGTTCCAAAAACACAACAGAAGAAGAGCAAGTACTATGTCCATGCATGTGTTAGGAAGGGAGCCAAATGGTGGGAATGCATCTGTCTTATTAGCTCTGCGTTATCTGGAAAGGTAAAACTTAAGGCCTTGAAATCGAGATGATCCCATATTAATTAGAACTACTAGATTTATTAAGTGCTGATGATTTTGAAAGTGGACTGTAGCAGATGCTGTTCATAGTATTGTTGTGGACCAGACGAAGCCGCAGATGTAGGTGAATATCCTGCTG
>NW_009649770.1:625890-641248 GCF_000708025.1 Charadrius vociferus | reverse complement strand
ACCATGGCAGAGCTGTCAGGGTACAATTCTGCATGTTCCCTCACGCACCACTAAGTCCTTTTCTTTCGTGACTGGGTGAGACGAGAGCCCTAGAGCAGATAATGTGAAACCTGCAAAAAAGAACACAGGGCAACCACAGTAACAAACCTTTAGCTTAATTGGTTTGGAAGCTGATAATCGGTATCATGACAAAAGAGATGTCAGTACTTCATCTTAACAAGGAGATAGCTACTGCAGCATAAATGTCATCAGAGATGCAACTAAACTATGTTGTACAATTTCAGACGTATAGTAGCAACTCAGTTGTGTAGCACTTGCACTCCGTTCACTGTTTCAGTTCCTTCAACAGTTAAGTTTTCAGCTTGGGTTTCGTGTGACTGGTGGTAACTCTGAGCTTTCAAAAGTATATTTTATAATCTCCCAAGATGGAATATTTCAATGTCAGCAGCATTGCAACAGTAGTGGGTATTTGATTGGTCAGTTTTTAGACCACACCTCCCACTCCCCCCCCCCCCCCAACAACTGAGGCTGATCTGATATAGGATCGTTAATTACTGGTTGTGGATGCACATCTTAATGTATGCTTCTGTGCACATGCATGTAGTCTGAACAATCTCCAAAGAGATAACACACTTTACGTGTTATGCCTGTATCACAGATAAGTAGCAGCTTTCCCCAGTGAAAAAAAAGGCTTGATCTGACAATTAATAAATCATCTACCTACCTTTTCCAGGTAATAAGAAAACAGTTAAGTGAAACTTGATCTTCCTGTTCTGTATTTTGTTCAGTCTTGCAATCTAGTGGCTGTTCAAAAGACTGTGTGACCCGAGCCCAGTATTGCTGGTTTCTTTGCTGTGCAAACCTCACATGGCTCAGCAAGGATATAGTTCAGACTCGGTCAGTCAGTGCTGAAGGGCTGGAGTTTGCAGCCAAATCCCAGACAGTCTGCAAAGCGTTTCTTTTGTAATGATGCTGTTTTATTGGAAAAATAGAATACATAAACCTCTTTTTAACTGAGAAGGAGAAGAAGAATGATCATTTACAAAGGGTAAAGCTTGAGGTTAGTTTAACAAAGCTGTTACTTGGAAAGGCATAGAGAAGAAATTCCAGTGGAAAAGCCATAGCCATGCAAATGTATGCCAAAAGTGATCAGATTAATGCCAACCAATCCTCTTAAACTCATATCCCTTCAAAATGCACAGAGGAATTCTTGGATTATGAATTAATGCCACTGTTAATTCTTCATTGGAGCACAGTGTTTCATTTAATCAGGCACTCAAAAACAAGCTCCTAAGAAGACCTAAAAATAGTTGAGCTGTATATCTATCAATTATGGAACTTTAATTAGAGTAAGCAACCTGCTGTGGGAAATGGGTTTACAGAAAGTGAGGCTTCCCTTCAGAAAGGTGATCTCTGGTCTCTCTCCTGTGATGGAGGAGGCAGGTCAGTCTGTGTGAGCCTAATCCTTCGCAGGCTCTCTCGGGGCTCAAGTTCCTCTTGGCCTCCGGAGCTTGGAAGACAAAGCTTTATTCTTCGAGGCCATTCAGCAGTCATGTAGCTGCTGCTGCCCAGATCTGCATCTTATTACTTACTCCACACACTTTGATTTTGCTAGCTGGCATTCAGCTTGCTCTGTGCCTGCATGTGTGCTGGTTTGCTGGAGGAGGTGTGCACCATCCTGCACGCTTCTGTAGCATCAACCAAATTCTAGAGAGATGAATGCAGATTAGTACCCGCAACTATTTCTTGCGCCCGATTTAAGTCCAGTAATTTTGTCAATGGATCATAAGGCCCTTTTCAAAGGGGGATGAAGGGATTAGACTTTCATTTTACACGTACAGCATTTTACTTCCATTTCTATGTGTTTACTAAACCTGAGAGATTAATCTGAGTTAATCACGTAAAGGGGTATGTATGCCTTGGCTCTCTTGTCTTCAGTCACGTGAATTATTTTTGCAAATATTGTGTCTTATATTGCAATATACTTTTTCTCCTTGTTTGCCTTCTAAGCTTTTGTAATTTCTCTGCCCCAGCCCATTCTGCCCTCCCCATTCCCTACTCCCCACCCAAGTATTTTTGGTTGCATGAGTTCCAGGAATGCAAGTCCTTTCTAACTCGAATTCAACTTTAGCTGTACTAGTGTTTCTCACCAAACTACCATGATCGCCCCATCAGGTCATGAAGAGTTGTAAGTCAACGAGTCCAAAGGAAACAGCTTCCTTTGGGAAGACTGACATTACTGCCCTTGGTTCTGTACCCTGGTCTGCTGCTGGTTTTTCGCTTCCCTCTATATGTTGCATTGCAAATTTGATCATTTGTGGAGCTAACTAATGAGCAGTTCAGATACGTGGGAAATGGGGAATGGGCAGATAGTTGGAGTGAGCAACCTCCTTACCTGCCATGAGCTGTGCTGTCCTCTGCTGTCAATCAAAGCTCTTGCTAAATTTTAGATCTGTATTGCTGTTGTTTTTAGTAATCATCTTCCCATCTGAGACGCTGTGGTATGGTGCTGAGGGATTAGCAACACAGACTTTCACCTGAAATCTGGAATGATGCCGCTAATGAAAATAGACTTTAAATTTCATGCAAATAAGTGGCTTTGGGTTTAGGTAGGATTTTATTGCCTCTTCGACTCTTCACATCCTCAGGTGTACGTTGTGGCAGAAACAGCCTTGCTCTTTAATGTGTCCCAAATGCTTACTGTTGAATCAATAGTTGGATTCTTCCAGTAGCAGCATGCATATGATTAATTTCCTTGTTGTAAATCAAAATTAGTTTCTAAACTTTTGAGTAACCACTGATCTTTATCAGCCTATCTGGATCATATATGGAGAGTATACAGTTCTTTTCCATAAAACTGATGAAAGATTAGATATTTGTTGCATGATACTCTCCACACCAGGTACTGTGAGGTCATTAGCTGTAAGGCATATGAAACACCCTGTACTATATCTGACAGCTCTTTTTGAGATCCAGAATTTCTGTTTTACTATTCCCTGACTGGTGGACACTGCAAGTTAGTTAAAGACGTACAGCACCCTGGTAAGGAGGGCACGAGGGTGAGGGTTGCTGTCCCTGAGCCGAGAGCCGCCTTCAGGGCAGTGGAAGATGTGGTTGGTCGTGGTTCACCTTCATGTGTCTGTGGAGCAGTAGCTCAGACACTCCTCATTGAATAACTGCTTTCTTTCTGCTTCAGAATAGCAAACCTGAAAATACAACTGGCGAAGCTTGACAGCGAGGCCTGGCCCGGCGTGCTGGACTCCGAGCGGGATCGTCTAATATTAATTAATGAGAAGGAGGAGCTCTTAAAAGAAATGCGATTTATTAGCCCCAGAAAGTGGACTCGAGGAGAGGTGGAGAGACTGGAGACGGAGAGAAAGCGCCTAGAGGAAGACCTTCAGGCTGCTAGAGACACTCAGAGCAAAGCTCTAACTGAGAGGTAGGCTACTGGGCGTAGGACAGAGCTCGCCGTGTTGGACGAGAGGTAATCGGGAGCGAGCAGCAGCATCCCCTGGCTGAATGCCCATAGCAGTGTGCCCTCTGATTTCCAAGGAGACTGCTTCTACTTGCAAGGTTTCTGAAATCATCTCCCAGCAGAAATCACCTGCAAGTCTCACTCCCCACGTGGGGAAAGGTTCCTACAAATGGATCCTCTATGAGAATGTAAGGAGTGCTCAAAGTAGCCCGGTACAATGTTAGTGTACTACAATGTTTCTGTATGCAGCCAGCTCCTCGCAGCAGCTTCCACAGTTGCTGTGCAGTCTGGAGCCTGGTAAATGTCAACAGATGGAATTTTAAATTTTAAAAATTTGTTGTTTGTTCTGAGCATCTTTGTATGTGATTCCTATAGGAACTGGTATTTGACAGGGCTGTGGGAGTTGCGTGGAATATCCTGTGAATCTGAACTAGCTGGAAAAAATGCCAACTGTCCTCCCTAATTTTACTTGTGTTGCAGGGGAAGATCTCATGGGAATGTACAGTGAGGATGAATACTGCATTAGGCATTGCCTACAAGCGCTTTGCAGTCTGGATGTATTAATGTGGGTGGCTATGGCAGTGTTATTCTAGCTGCACTCTCTTGAATATATATGGAATAGGCGTGTTGCATTCGCTCTCTCTGTGGCTCTATATTTTCATTTCTTCTACATGCTCAGTGTCCAGACTACACCAGTTTTCTACATAGTCCTTTCATGGTTTTATCACGCTGGAAAAATTGTAGACATCTCGAATGTTTCAGCTGCAGGACTTTTACCAGCCTGAAATATCTGTGTTTCAACAAATGTTTCTGGTCTTAAGAGGAACACTTTCCTTTTGTTTGTGATTTTTAAGAATATGGTCCTATTCTAGTGTGCCAAAGAAACAGCATGTTTCTGGAGAAGCATTTATTGTCTGGAGGCCGGTTAAGTTAGAGAGTGGGCACCCAAGTGTGCATGTTAGTGTGTCAAACCAATTCGGGTGTGAAATAAAACTGAGATGTTGCTGAAGTCCATAATTCATGTAAAGCCATAATGAGATGGTTAATAACTAAATCATGTAAACCTTAGTCATCCGTGGGCCTTACTGAAAGCAAATGAAAGCATTTACACCTTTATTAGCGTGCTAAGTATAAGAACGTAATAGTATATAGCAAGCAAAATCTGCCAGACTTTTTTGAGGCCTGATCTAGAAATGTTAACTTTTATAGTACCAGCTGTAATTATTTTCCCTGTTGTGAATGTTTTCAGGATCGAGTTCCACATCTTAAGAGTACTGACAGTTGGTAAACACCTATGCATCTTGACCAAATTCTGCCCCGTGTTATACTGTGTATTCTTATTAACTTTTGTAGGATTTCATAGAAAAAAAAATGGAGTTTTCCTTTACTCCTCATTTTAAATAGAAGATGCTGCTTTAGCTCATCTTTTTCTTCTGTCTTCTCTCAGATTGAAGTTGAATAGCAAAAGGAATCAGCTGGTCCGAGAACTGGAAGAAACAACACGATTGGTTGCCATGTTGCACACTCAGCTGAAAAGGTACGTAACCTTTTACAGAAGTTGTAGGTGCTTTAACTGCACATGGTGTAACTGCCTTTCTCTGCTAACAATTTCATCTCCCAGCTGAGAGGTCTAAAAGGCCTTTCAGTTATAGTACTGACCTAAGACCCCTGTGTAGTCAGTGGAAAGAGAAGGCTCAAGGATTATACATCCCACTCAGTTTAGACAAGTGCTTTAGAGTGGGATAAATAACCCTGTGGTGGTGCCTCTGTGTAACAACAGAAGGAGTTTCTGCAATCCCTCCTATTTTGGATTAAGGATAGCTGAGAATTTTTTTTAGTAATGTTTGAATTACCGAAGCTCTATATTAATAAAGTATGTTAAAGACAGCTTCACGCTCACACAGCAAGTGCAGTGAATCTTATCAATGCAACTACATGTAATATATGAGTGACATAGTAGTATTTCTCTAAATTAAGTCCAAGTGTGCTGTTGCTTGAAATGTAGACAATGTATTGAGATTTCCCTGAATCTGTTGTGGTATCTAGAAGTATTTCTGCAGTCACAACATGGTCTAGTTGTTCAGGCTGTAGTTTTGGAAGAGCATAGGATTACTGTTTCCAGACAAATGCACGACTGCAGGCGGTAAGGCCAAATCATCATTAGCTAAAACTATGTTTTTGTCTTTTTGACTAGGAAGAGAGTTTGGTGGGGTTTTTGTTTGGTTGAGGTTTTTCCTGTCAGTGTGTACTGAATTTACTCTGTTTGTAGCTTCTGCTCCACTTGGATTCTGTTTCATTTTGTGAAGATGACACCGAAAAGACTGGAAAGAAATCATAGTGCAAGACTGACATGTAAATAAGCCACCACGGAGAATAGCTATCTGTGATGCTCTTATGCAGTGGAAGTGCATCATATTTTCATTTCATCTAGCTGATTAGGGACCTTTTGAGGTGACCAAGAAGCATGTGAAACTAATTTCTTCCTAACTATGTGCCCAGTGTTCTTGGCATGCTCCTTCATAATAATAAGCATTTGTTATTAACCCCATAATGCAAAATGTCTGGCATTCAAAGGTAGGCACAAAATGAAGTTCAGCCCAGTCTGCTGATAGGGAAAAGACTAATTTAAAACCCCTCCCTCTTGATAGTGAAATACCCTGAAAAGCTGTAAATTTATTAGTCCTCGCCAGATCTATATATACTGCCAAAATGCAAAAACATTTATCGTGTTTCAGTTACGTTCCACCCAAAAGCTTTTTTGAACAAATGTGATGCAGTGCACATCTGTCATACAAATGCAGAAGACATTTTGTGCCAAAATTGTACTAAATTCTGCATACTTGCCTTTTCGCATAAGGTCATGGGCATAATTATACGAATGCGGCTTCTGGCTTTTACCCCATAAATAATAAATAAGGGTTTATTAGGCCTATTAACATCCTCACTGTTTTTCAGAGGGGCAACTTAAGCCACTTATACATATGCAGAAATTTTTCAATAGCTAATCCATATCTGAAGTGAGGGTTAAGGATCTTTAAACAGTCAGTAACGAGCAAGGTATTTAATATCTGGAGCAGGAGTGTTGGTTTAAATGGAATTTCTAGGGATGGTATCTGTTGTAGTCGGCACTGGAAGATTTGTTGGGTTTTCTGAGTAGAAAACAGTGTGCTGTAGTGTCTGGGCTTTCTCATCTGAACAGGCTTCTATTCAGCACCTGCTTAAAATTAATTTTGCTGTCAGTTGTTCTGAAACTAGTTCTCTAGGGATAAATAATTTGTGTGAACTGATTTCACAGCCCAGTCCCAACTCTTCCTTGTGCACTCCTGGCACTGGATTCCATGTAGCCATCTTTCACATGGGTGAATCCTGCCAGTTTTCTGGTAACTGCTGGCTGTTGGGATCTCTGAGGGCCAGCTCCAGGCAGCTGTGATACTGCCTTTTGGCTGGGGAGCCAAGATTGAGGCAAATTGAAGAAAATTTCCATACAGACAGTTGGTTGCAATAACTTCATCTTCTTGCTTGGGCCTTGTTGGTTTTTGTGGTTTGCTTTGGAGATTAATGGGAACTACAGATTTTTTTTTTTCCAGACAGATGTGGGAGAACTGTCACTAATTTTAATTAATTTGAAACTATTCGTTAGAGTTGTTTGGGGTAAACAAGGACTCTTATGAGGTTGATATGGTGAGTAGAAAAATGGGTATCAACTATATTTTTATTTAAAAGTAACCCAACTTTTCCACTGGGTAAACTACAGGTCTGGATTGTTGTGGGGACTAATGCATATGGCCTGAGCTAACACAACAATTGTACCACCTGGGCTTAGAGATTTGACGACATTGCGGTGTTTCCCTGAGAAACCAGGAGATACAGTATAACGGTGTTCTGACTTCTTTCCTTCAGTCTCTCCACCAGCATGCTCTCCCTCTCCTCGAGCAGCAGCCCTGGTTCTCTTGCATCTAGCAGAGGATCTCTTGCCACCTCCAGCCAGGACTCGTCTGCCTCAGCCAGTTTCACAGATCTCTATTACGAGCACCTGGAGCAGTTGGAGCAGTTGGACTCGGACTATCAAAACAAGCTTGACTTGCTCTTAGAAGGAGCCACTGGGTTTAGACCGTCAGGCTGTATCACCACTATTCATGAAAATGAAGTAGCAAAAACTCACAAAGCAGATACCACCAGTCGCATACAGGCTCTGAGATCGTTGTCTGGTACTCCAAAATCCATGACATCGCTATCTCCAAGGTCATCTCTCTCTTCTCCATCTCCACCTTGCTCTCCACTGGTGATAGACCCACTCCTAACTGGTGATGCCTTTTCAAGCCATATGGATTTTGATGATGCAGAGATAAGTACAGATCTCTCGGAACTCGCCCTGAACACTGGGAGCGGCAACTGTAGACTGGAAGAGCCTAGAGCAGGAGATAAACATCTAGGTCAAGGTATGGCAACAAACTATTTGCATGCACATGCATGCGTTTATTTTTAATGTAGTTTATAAAGCACTGAGAAGCGAGTATTTCAAAAGCTGTCAGTCATCTTGATATCTTTGTGTTGAAAAGTGTATTCAACTGTGTTCTACCTTGCTTGGGAGAAAGGGCTGGTATTTTAATTTGTATAGAAAAAATACCGCTGATCTGATTAATTTTACAGAAGGCTCTATCTAGGTGTGTTTTTAGTGTGCTTATATGCATGTATACACAAATTACAGGGATTTAATATGCAAGTATAAATGGTTGTGGTGGGATGCATGTAACTATTCAGAATGTTGTCTAGTGTTTGGGGTCTGAAATTGGGAGGCATGTAATACCATAGTGACACAAGCATTTTGGCCAAGCTTTGAAGATGACAGAGAAAGACTTTTAGTTTAATAGTTAACAAATGATAATAAATCCTTCTCCGCCACCTCAGCATACACAACTTCTTGCTCTGCTTCCCAGTAAATCAGTGGCAATGAATTTATTAACCTCAGCTGAGCAGACATGTCAAGGCTGTGCTTGAATTTCTGCTGTTTTGAGGGGGATGGTCTCTTAGCAACAAAAACATATTTAGATTGTGAGCATGATAAAATAAGACGTTTAGAGATAGTAAATGTTCTCATACACACATATGGCTTGTTGGTGGGTGGGAAGGGTTTATCCCTTTCTAGAAAGATGGCTGGGCTGAAGTGGATGGAAAGCAGTAGGCAGCCGTCAGGGCGCTCGTGCTAGGGCCTGTCGGAAGCACTCGCAACTGTAGTTGGGTTAAATCAAATAGAGATGAGTGAAATGACAGCATTTGTTACTGCAGTGAAGAAGAGCTTTAAAGGCAATATAAACTTGCAAGCTCTTGTCATATGAACCAGCCGTGCAGTTTGTTTCTGTTTTTCATAGGATTATGTGAATAAAGGGAGCTAGCACCATGTTATCACTGCCTTCTGCATTAGGAAGGCTAATGCTATTTAAAATACAATAAAAGACGTGTGCGGTTCTTCCCCTTTTGAGTTACCATTTTCCTACAAGCAAAAGGTATTATGCGTTTGAGTAGGAAACAGTAATTATTCTTATTAGAACTGGGTGCTGATTAGTTTTAACCTTTTTAGCTCTTCAAGATTCTGTCAGGGCTGTTAAAGTGAAAGCTCAGGTGTTAAGCAGATTAAGTGATTATTGCTGTTAGCCAGTCAGCAGACAAAATAATCACCATAAGTAGTTTATTTCAGGGCAATAACGAGATGAGATTTTACTCCGCAGGCATTTTGGAGGGGGGGTTCAGTGTAACACCCGAAATGTGGTGACTGGATCTGGGGTGGTCGGTACTTGGTCTCATGGGCAAAGCACGCTCACGTGTTCCTGTAAGTAGAGCTGAATAGTATATATCTGAGGGATTTGCTTTTTGTTTCTGTTAGAACAGAACCCCTGCTACCTTTGAAGCTAAAACAAGGTTTCCTCTCTCACCTGAGTGACACCTGAGTGATGTAAGTCAAACTAATAGCAAAAGCTGGAATCTAGCAGAGTTTGCCATTCTCTGAGGAAATGGCAGGGATGTGAGGACAGTGCATGACATGGATCTCAGGGCCTTGTCATGGTGTGTCCAGGAGAGCCTATGGAAGGGGAAATGGCTGGAAGTGAAGTACTAACTTTTAATTCTTGATATGAGTGGAAAAAAAGGTGGGGAAAAAACCCACAGGAAGTACTATCTGCCTGCTTGGAAATATAGAAGAGTTGAGTCATTTCTGAACTCCTCCATAAACTTTTTTGTGTGATACCTGTTTAGAGACTTAAAACAGAAAATCTAAATTTTATTAGCCACGTGAAAAGTTACAGGTTCAGTGTGTGTGTGTAAGACTTGCTGACCTTCCAAGTCCTTTGCAAAAAAATGTAAGGAAAAGGATGGCTGGGTGATGAATCCTTTTCAGGGAACCTGTTCATCTTTATTTGGGTTTACACTTTAGCATTCTGCTGGACAAAGAGATACCCACTTCATTCCTGGGTTTTGTGCACCCTCTTTATTCGTTCCCCTTGGCTGCAAAGTGCTTGGGTGAAGTGATCAAAAACGAAGACTTTCTGGGTTGAAATGACTAAATGGCATTGGCAATTGAAGGAGAAAGAGGTTGAGCCTGCTGGAGTCTTACCTGTGGTGTCCTTCCTGGTGCAGAAGCCCCACGCGGGGGGATTCAGAGTGGCGTTTGTGGGAGCAGTGTGTAAAACTCAAACAACTTGATCTAGAGAGCCAGCCAGTGGGGAGGAAATGATTTTCATATTAAAACCATGGAATGAGGGGTACAAAGCAGCACTACGGAAAGAAGAGACCTAGCGTGGACCTGCCCGCATACCTCCACCATAGCCCAGTGTAAGCAGAGTGCAGCAGGAGGGAGGAGGGATTAAACTGTGAATGCCAGTATTAAATGGATCCATTGGTTTCAGTTAATGACTGACACATTGTGTTACAGATGCTAACTTTTATTCATGTGGTTTGGCCTACAGGCAAAAGGTCTGGGTATTTATTTTTTTCCTACAGTTCCATGGGAATACCAAGATGAAAAATACCATTCAGTGGTGTTGTCAAAAAATACATGGATAAATGGGCCCAAATTGCACATGTATACTCAATATATTGGTGTTACCTGTAGCACCCTCTACTGTTGATTCTAGAACAAGTCCTTATATTATTCCATAACCCTATGTTGAGTGTGCAGACTTTTTGCGGCAATGTTTTTTCAAAGCTGTTTTCAATTCTTTAAGTGGCTATGGGAGACTGGGGTTAGGGGGAGAACAAGAAAAAAAACAACCAACCAAAAAAAAAAACAACCAACCAAAAAAAAAAACAACCAACCAAAAAAAAAAACAACCAACCAAAAAAAAACCCAAACCAAAACATCAAACAAAACTTGCTTTGTAATAAAGAAAACACGGGTTGGAAACCATATATTGTTTTGGGGGCATGTGCTTTCCTAAGGCTACAGGAAAGAGGGACCACTTCTGAAAGATGAAAGCCCCTTGGAGAGGAGTGTGTTGCTGCACTTCGGCTATGGGGTTACGGCTGCTTCCAGTGTGACAGCCCAGCACCTCCTCACCCTCAGAGCAAGAGCACCAAAGGGGGAGAGCCAAGAGCCCTCGGCAGCCATCTTGGCAAATAGAGTTCTCCAGACTCTTGGCTGAAGCATATCTCTGCAGGAATGGGATGGCTCAAGGGAGAAGGTGCAGAATTTGCAGAAGTTTCCCTGATTTGTAGCACAAGAAATCTAAAGTGAGATAACACCTCTCTGCAAAACTCCTTGCTTCAACTTCCTTGGTTTCTCTTCCCTGACTCCTTCTCCCTGCATTCCAGCATATACTTTAAATCCTATAATCTCTCTTGTTCTCCACGTTTAGCTAGTTAACCTGGTCTGTCTGGACCTATCTTCTGTCCTGTGTACACTAACCTTTTGGGTTTAGGGGTAGGTGGGTCATGTTTTTTTGCTGTTCCTCCTCCTTGAAGCTAAACTTGGTATAAGCTCTCCAGATGGGATATACTCCTAAGCACAATCCATGCTTGGTCAGTAGCGTTCGCCCAGCCGGTGCTCTTTGGGTAGCTAGGACCAGAAGGCCTACTGCCTGCTTAAGGGGGACTTGCAGTAAGAGCTCTTTTATTGGTTCGTATTTATAACTTCACTAGAATTCAGAAGTTCTGCTTCTTCTGCACATTGCCCATCTTGTCATGGGTACCTCCCTGCCTTTCCAGTGCTTTGAAAGCCTCTCCTTGTGTTGCCTGCGAGGACCTGCACCCACGGAGGGGCTGGGGGTAGCCAGTTGTCACGCACTCAGCACAACTGGTGTGCAACCTCAGCCTGTGGGTACACCACTGCAGGACCCACGTATTAAACGGGCATTGAGTGTGCAACGAAGCGCTGCTCTCACCTCTACCACGTAGGCTGTTCCTCTGGTTGTCCAGGGTCTTTTTGTTTTCCAGGGCAGCTGGGCATGTTCCTGCAGCACTAACTTTGCGGTGGCTGTTGAGCACAGCCCACCCTACTTGTGTCCTCTCTGTCATCAGAAGCGTGCCATTGTTTAACAGTACTTGGGTGGGGAAAAAAATGCAATTTAGGGGGAGGATAAGAAAGAAAGCTGCTCCTGATCATTTTCATTAACACTTGTTTTTGATTTCCCTCTGTGCTTCTCTGATAGGTATAAATACAGCTGGCGGGACGGCACTGAAGGTGGCGTGTGTGTCAGCTGCAGTGTCTGATGAATCTGTTGCTGGAGATAGCGGGGTATATGAGGCGTCTGTACAAAGGTAGACATCAGATCTCTCTCTAGGAAGAAGCCAATGATTCAGCTTTACACACAGGAGTCATCTGTAATAATGCCGGTTATGATCTTTTTTTGTAATTTGGTGGCCAAAGTTCTCAATCTCAGATTTGTTAATACTTCTGAAAAAATCATAAGCAGGCTGAATTTGACCCATGTTTCCCATAATATAAGTAGCTGAAAGCAAGCTCACGGAGAACTGTTTGAACAGTTGGTCTGTTCGTGAAGGTGCCGGTAAGCTGTGACTGCTACCTTGATGGGGGTGGCAGAGCCATCTGGCAGTTGTGAAGTTCCCCTCCTGTCAGTCAGCTGTTCTGGTGTCAATGACAGCCCTCAGTCAACGCCAGAGGACTTTGGGATGTTTAAGGGAGACAGCAGAAGCACCTTGAACTGCCTCATGGATGTCTGTGCTGCGATGCAGTTCCCGAGTGCTTGGACCCAGCACTTGATTTCTGCAGAACTTCTCCCCCTAAGTGCAGAGCTTAGAGCCGGAGCTGGGCATCACTGCTCTCGCTGGGTTTCTGGGCCTCCCTTACTGCTTGCTAAAGCTATCTGGGGTGGTTTGACAAAAAGTTCACTGGAAGGTACTGGTCTTATTGATACCTGGTTTGGCTGCATCTAACCTGGGTTTTCCTTCTGTTTTTATTGGCGTTGAGATGAATTATGGGGTCATTTGTAACAAGACATGACTGTGGAGGTGGAAAATTATTAATCTCGTATTCCCCCCATTCATTCCTTTATTCATTATCTTCATTAATTCTCTAGATAAATGAGTAATTTTTTATGTTTACAGCACCACTCACTTTGACAAGAATGTGCAGTGCTTTCTGTAAGGTCGACCTCATGGGCCCAAGCCAGGCAGTCAGACAGTGGGGTGTCTTACGGTCCCTGTGTCCCCTCAAGGGGACAGGGAGCCCTGTGGAGAGGGGAGGAGGGATAATGTGTGACGATTACAGAAGGCGTCCCATGCACACTCGCAGATCTGATGATTAGAGTTCCTTGGGTTGTTGACTTAACAACCTTCATAATGGCTACAGCATCATTTTGATGTCTATAATAAATGGCGAGGGTAGGATGAGCAATATGTTTGTCCTCCATAGCTGAAATGTAGTGAAATACAAGAGTGCTAAGTAATACGGAAAATACCTAGAAGAATGCTAATCCTGTTTTAATGTGCTCCAGTGTAGCCTCTGAGTCAATTAGACAATGAATGTAGTTTTGGGGACTTTCAGTGCATAGAGCTTTGGAGGAGGAGTACGTTGGAAGGAAAATGCTGCAGGTAGGTGTTTCAAGGAAAACCAGTCAGTGTACTCTGTCACTTTTAATGTGCTTAGGGAAGTTTGATTTCTTAAAGAAACAAAGGAATAACTTAAATCAAATCAAACTTGAGAATTTTTGCTGTCATGATGCAGAACAGGATTGCAGTTGTTAAGTTTTATTTCTGTTGCTGGGCAGTCAGCTGTCTTTACTAAAATCCAGTCCAGGGAACCCTTTAAAAATCTCCCAGTGCCTTATTTTTGCACAGTCTTTTGTGTGGCTTTTTTTTGGCAGTGAAGGGGAAAGGCATATGACTTTCTGCTGATAAGCACTGTAATACATACCTCTAAGGATGATTGCACTTACTTCTTAAATGGGCTTTCTTTTAGCTGCTAATTTTACAAAATCCATATATCCAACCCCTGAATGGAAGGGAAAAGATCTTGTATCACCTAAATGCTAGCACTTCAATAACAGGGAAATCAAATCCTTAATTGTCTTTGATTTCTTTCAGACCATGTGTGTCAGAAGTGATGGTGTTTGACAGTGATGATACAGAAGCAGTTGGGACAGCTAAAGTGCAAATTGCAATGAGGTAAGCACTACACATTTTATTGGATTTTCCTTCAAATGAAAACAATGATATATGGGATTTAAAAGAAAGTGCCTTCTGGTTTTTTACCCTGTTTATGCTGTCCTATTAGAATTACACTCGACTCTAGGAGGTCCTTGGCCCAGCTGTCGTCTTTCATCTCAGTGGAAATCGACTGGTGACAGTGTGATATGAGGGTGCAAACCAGCAGCGGGAGTGCTGACAGTGCTGGGCTGGAGAAAGCCTTTTGCTGGCTTGTGGTCTCCATTAGTGTGCAGCTTGTGGGGGAAAAACTGCTGAGAGTAAATGGCAGTTGTAATCATTGCCCACACCTGAATCCCACAAGTAGTGGGTCAGGCATGGGAAGGTAGGGACAGGGCCATCTTCCTTAAATGACTTAGTGGAAGATTATTTATGATTTGAGGAAAAATAAGTAGTGCAAAACTCTCTTGTCATGGCCATCAATGGTAAAAGAATGACTACCCATAACATCTTCACTGTTGTCCTTCAGGTATTTCTACTTGCAACTTTTCTATATTACAGTCATTATATGAAGTCTTTCAAAAGGTTTTCCTTACACTACAGCAATTTAACTAGACCTCAGGAAGAGCAATGTGTGTTAAGTCAAATCTATAGCCCCTTGTGTATGAATTCCAAAGTTCTGGACTGTTCTAAATTCCAGATGTTCTGGTAGCCAAACTTCATGTAATATGAAACTGGTTTTGGTTTAAACTATAGGTAAGCCAGTATCCCATTATAGTTTTGTCTTGCTTGTAAATTTTTTGTTGTTTGTTTGTGTTAATGAAACAAGTGGAATACTCACTCATTCATGGAGTCCAAGGCAGACTTCTCTAATAATAATGCTTTTTTGTATCTTTCCAATGCAGATATGATGACAAAAATAAACAATTTGCGATACTGGTCATCCAGCTGAGTAATGTTCCAGCACTGCTGTTACAACAAGATCAAAAAGTGTAAGTGGGTGAAATAAACAAGCTTGAAGTATTTGTATGAGATTCCAGTGGAAATTAAACAGATGTTGGATTCTGAGTTTTCACACTTTCTGAAATGCTTCCATACTTTGTCACGTGTAGCAACATTTATGAACCTATAAGCCTACAAACTGAAATAAAATGCATTTTTTTTCCTCAAAGGTCTGTATTTGCTAGGAAAATACTTGCCTGGAATTAGCATTAGCCAGCAAGGCTCTTAACTGTAGCAGTGCCCAGAGCAACTCCATTGAGTGGAGAGGGGATGTTTGTTCTGCCACGG
>NW_009649770.1:615124-625833 GCF_000708025.1 Charadrius vociferus | reverse complement strand
CTAATTCTAGGCGCAAGTTCTTTAAATTCAGCTGTGTGCTGAATAAGCTGATAAAAATTTGATTCATTTTTGCGTAGCTATTTCTACCTACAAAAGAGTCTGTTAGCAGTGTGACAGGTTGCACAGACGTAAACAGCCATGTAAAACATAATCCCATGATGTTCAATTACAAGATTCAGAAGGATGAAGTCTACGGCAGCTCATGCCACTTCCTGTCTCTGATGTTGTGATGAGATGTTCCTTTTTTCTCAGTTGACTGATATTCCAAAGAATAGGATAGGACAGTAATGTCCATGGCGCTTAGGATGAATTGCACTTACAGATTTATGGAGCTGTTGCGATGGAGGGAACTGCAAACCTGTATGGTAGTACTGATTGCAATGCTTTTTTCAATAGGAACATTCGCGTGGCTGTCCTGCCCTGTTCAGAAAGCACAAGCTGCTTGTTTCGCACAAGACCAGTGGAAGCTTCAGACAATCTTGTGTACAATGAAGTATTTTGCGTTTCTATCTCTTACCCGGCTTTACGCCAGAAGACTTTAAGAGTTGATGTTTGCACTGTAGATAAGTCTCACCTTGAAGAATGTTTGGTTAGTATTAATGTCTATTTTAATATCTTTGTGTTTGTTTCCTCTTTTGAATTAGACAACATTTTAAACTTTGAAGTATGGCAATTTCTGTGAAAGTTTTCTTGGTAATCATTAGCTATATGATCTCTCCCAGATAGTGTTCTTTTCAGTAACGGTTTTGATCAGGAAAAAGAATAACCTATCACAAAAATAGAACCAGAACTACTGGTAACTTTCAGACTACTAGATGTCCCTCGTCTCGCAATGGAATGTGAAACTCTACCTATTTTTCTTCCTTTTGGAAACATTTGTTGTAATGTAATTGAGAATGGACTTCTTACAGGAATTTGGAAGCCACTGTAGAATATTAAGGATCTCTAAAGGATTTTTTTAAAAACTGATATTAATCTGCAATATTAAAATCCATATGAGTATAGTTTTTGAGTGCTAGTATTGCCACAGCCAGCCACTCCCTATTGTTAGAAGAGCTTTTTTTGTTGTTCAGTATTACCCGAGCAAGTTGATAGTAATAGAACTATTTCTGGAGTATCGTTCTTCAGAACACCAGTACGGTGTGTTAAGCTGGGACGTAAGCAACCATTAAGTTACAGAAAAATTGATGTTTTGTCTTGCATGTGTTCCATAGCATTTTTCTTGGCTGGAGGGGTACATATTTTATGGTGCTTCTGCATTTCTTCCTTCACTTGCTTTGCAAAGCACGCTTTGATGGTGCTTCTGCATTTCTTCCTTCACTTTGCAAAGCACGCCTTGGTTCAGGAAAGTATCTGTTTTCCAAGTGGGGTTTTTCTCTTTTGACAGCATGCACAGTTGTGTAGTACCTGAGCTCCAGGTGGGAACACGCTAACTTGCAGAAGGTGTGCTCAGCACGCAGTCTGCTGGACTGGGCTGGTGCAACAGAGTCCACTCAGACATGGATTAAATAAATTGCAAATCAGTTTTACTTTGGTTTTGAATATGTCAGGTTGTGTACTAATGTAAGGCAGTAAAAAATAACAAGGCAGATGAAGAGGAATGGAATATACAAAACTAAAGCATCATAGTCTGAGGCAGTGATTTTTGTCAGCCTTGCGGGTTTTTTGAAAGGGAGTCTTCATCTCATGTTCCTTTCTCTTTTTCTTTGAAGCTCTGGCTGTAATTTATCCTGCCTGCGGTAGCACTGTTCATATTTCTGGATTCTTGTACACAGGAGCTGCAGTGAAGCATTTGCTACTTGAATTGGAACTCCTTGCCAATGTTAAAAATAATTAAACATAAAGCATTACTAGTGCTGTTGAAATGGGGATGAACGGGGCAATTCTTCTTTTTGTCGAACTCGCTTAAGTCAAGTAGTCCTGGATTTTTGCTCTCATTGCTTCTTACTGATGTGGTAGTGGTTCATTCTAGTATTGCACTAAAACTGTATTTTTGCTCTCAATAGGGTGGAGCACAAATTAGCCTTGCTGAAATATGTAAATCTGGAGAGAAATCAACCCGTTGGTATAACCTCCTTAGTTATAAGTATCTGCAGAAGCAAAACAGGAAAAGCAAACAAGGAAACATTCCCTCTGAAGTACCCTGCACTGAAAAAACAGTAAGAACAACTGCTGAAATCAAACAGTACTAATGAGAGGGTTTATGTGGCTGAAGGACTGTTACAATAGAGAAGTGAAGGCTGGTGTGTTTATATTTAGAAGCTGAAAATGTCATTAAGTGCAGCAAAATAATTAACATGTTGATTACAGATATGCCCTTGTCCTGGGCTAAAAACTTACTGAAATCTGGTCCTCACGAAGCTGAGGGATGTGGTATGTGGTCTGGTGTAAGTGATGTGTGAGCTCTTGCCTTTGTTCCCACTAGACGGTTCACCTTGCTGCAGTGAACTTGCTGAACACGTCAAGATACAGACTTACCTTTGCACGTGCATGGCATGCAATATGCTCAGCCTATATCTGCACACGTGCATATGCTAACGTAACTGGGGGAGGTGGGCCAGGTATGCTCACACAGGCTTGACTGAGCACTGTATGTGCAGTGGGCTGCTTGAACAACGCAGGTGTAGAGACTACAACTCTCTCCTGCCACCAGGAGAAAGGTGGTTGGAGCTCTTGTGACCAGAAATGCTGGGCGCTTTGCAGTTTGTGAGAGTCTTATCTTCACAAGAAGCTTCTTGATCTCCTCAGGACTCTGTCTCAGCACTCTTAGAGCAGACAGCTGTTGAACTGGAAGCTGTGGAGAAGAAACTGGAGGAAAGCAGAAGCACTTTAACTAGTGGAGAGAGCTGGTACGTAGAATCCTGCCATCTTAAAACTGTAGGATGATCAGAGCATTTTGGGATTCATGTGCAGAGAAAAAAGCAGATGATGCAGAGCTGTGGGAGGCTGCTTCTGTCTCCTTCTGTTTTGTTGAAAAATCTTGTTTCTTCTGTTCTAGCAGTTGTGCTTGAGAAGTGAGAACAAAGATGATAAACGTTAAAAATAGTCAATAGCGCTATGCTAATTTTGTTATTTGTACAATGTTCTATGGATGACCATGAAAGCTCCACTGTATGGTGCAAGGCTTTTGCTTGAATATTAATTTTGCCTGTTGTTTACATGGTTCCAGTTCAGATTTTATTAATGAAGCCCAACGTTTGAAATAAAAAGCAAGCTGACCAATGGGTTTAATGAAGAAGCTAGTTGTGAGTTCAAAGGAGCTGAAAAGGATGTCAAAAGCTTCAATTTTGTCCAGCATCACTTTTTAAACTAAGATTAATGGCGTCCTTAGAACTCCCCTTAAGATGTATTCAACTTAAGCTAAGACCACATGGCTGAACCGTTAGCTTGCTGCTTTTGAAGCAAGATCAGTATGAAATTTTTGGCTGTAACAGTTGCCTTCTAGTGCAGCTTCACTCCAGTTTCAATTATTCCTTTATAAGCCTGTGTTTGTGTAATCTCAGTGGCTACAGGACCTGTCAGGTATAACTGAATGCCTTGGGAATACGTTTCTGTCCAGCAGCTTACAGGAGGTAACTCCGGCTGCAACATCAGAGTATCGGGCACAATAGGCCAGTTCAATAACAAAGCTGTTCTTAACAGGCAAGACGAAGAGGTTCCTGATCAGGAAGAACAGGACGAGATCAGTGAAAATGAAGCAGAGGAGGAGGAAGAATTCTGTGTTGGAAAGTCGCTATGGGAAACAGAAGAAAGTCTGAATTCCCAGCTGCACATGGAAATAGCAGTGAAGGTAAAATCAAGGGCCTTTTGAACAGAAAGATGAGTTAAGCTTCCCATTGCTCAGCTGACCAGGCTGCTGTTGAGCTGAGCAAAGCTAAAGCAGATACTTAAAAATTCATCATTGATGTAGAAATGTTTATCTACCTGAAATCTTTTTAATAACTCTACGTGACCGCTTTGTCCCACAGTTAATATAGCATCGTTTCATGCCTCCGTTTTGCTGCTCATGAAAACTGTTTTATTAATGTGACAGTGGCTTGTTTAATTCTGAATGTTGCTGTAGTCTAACAAACCTGTGCTGTACATGTGCTCTCTGTGCATGTACATACAGTGATTTGAATCTTTGCTGCAGATGCACAAGTAAAGGAGTGGTCTTAAAAATCATACCTGTGTTCTGTGTGAGATTGCCAGGTCACATTGATGTCCTGGATCAACAGGCAAAGCTTGTTGGAATCAATTGTGTTGTACAGCGATCAATAGATGCGGAGCCCTTAGGGAGTGATACAGTTAATGTAGCAGCTACTGAGTTCAAAGAGTGAAGCGTCAGGACACCCTGCATGAAAAGGGCTAAAGAGTATCTGTTTTTGAATGTGGTGCCTCTGGGACTGAAAGCGGAGATGTATCACAGGTGGCTGTCAGACAGCCCTGGGTGTGTGTCATCGGTAAGATGGCAAGCTGGCATTTACACTGCGGTATCTGTCTTTCAGGTGGATAAAGAGACAAACACAGAGAGCCTTGCACAGTCTTCTACTGTAGTTCGTCCAAAAGACAAAAGAGCAGCAAATCCACCCCAAAGTCAGTTTGTCAGAGGTAGCACTATCATCCGCTCAAAAACATTTTCACCAGGACCACAAAGTCAGTATGTGTGTCGGGTAAGGAAAATGCAATCCTGAGGTGATAAACGCTGTTTTTCATTAATGAATGCATGATATCAATGTTCCCTTAGTCTGAGTTTTTCACAGAGACCTGATACTGCTTTCTTCTCTCCCCCTTTGACTTCAGAAGTTCCTCCCTCCTAGACAGTATCTTTCCTTGAAACTAATATTATTAAGTACAAGTTTGTGAAATGTATGTGTGCACGTTTGTTTGTGGTATATGCAGCATGTTGAGATGCCCAAACTAAACTGGAAGGGCTGCTGTAAGAGTGATGACTAAGCTGCATATCAAACCCTTTCCTGCTGCTTTAAGACTGTTCTGTGCTAACTTGAACTGAGTTAGCTGTGTCCACCTGACTTTAGATGAGGTGAACATGAAAGCTTGATAGAAATGGAAAGGTAAGTATCTGATGATGTCACCAAAAATCGTGGAAGCTCTCAATTCTCCAGTGGGCTTTGTCTGAAGGTAGGTAATTGAACAGGCCATGTGCTGGGTCAGGATGTCACTTCCATGGCTTTGAAATGTTTGTTTGCAATTACTTCCTGGATTGAGGGTCAGCCTTAACTATAAACAACTCATCTTTTAAATTGAATTGGTAAACAAGCAAGCACTGCCTCTTGTCACGCATGGCCTGTCCTAAGTGGGCATGCTTTTGATACAGCTGAACCAAATTTGATGTGCAAGTTTTCTCTGACTCGGAAGCAGGTGCTTCCATAGAAACAAACCTTATTTAATTTGCAGCAGTGGCCTGTGCTTGGGTGATAGAGGCACTGTGTCATAGAGGACCTGCACATGCAGGTCCCACACACCCAACTTTGAGAAAGAACATAAGAAGGGACTTAAACCCTGTGTGAGTTCTTTTTAAGGGTCTACTACAGCCTACATTCTGTTGTGATTGTCTTGTGTGTAACATGACAACTCGTAAGTTGAAAAACCCAGGGGTAAGCTTACAGGTAAACCTACCTCTTGCACCACTAGCTTAAAATACAGGTGACTGGAGAAAAGAGAAATCTCTAATAAAGTAGTCCCATGATTCACAGATGCTAGAAAAGAGTGATTTTTTTGTTTTGTTTTTTTTTTATTACTTAGAACTTATTTTTCTAGGCTGTTTTGCCCAGCCTAGTCGCTTGCACAGGACAAGGGCAGGAGGATAGAGTCCCATATTATACCCTAACTTACTTTCTCTCTTGCCATGCAGACTATTCCCAAAAAGGGACAGAATTCAAGGGTTGTGGCAGGCTCTGCCCATGCCAAATGAATTGCTTGTTGTGCACTTAAATTGGGGTGGCAGCTGTCTGCTGTAGCTTTTCATGAAACGTTATAGTTCTGCTTACATCACTGCTTATAATCACTTACAGAACCCTCTGATCTTGCTAATAATGCGCGTACGCACTGCTTGTATCTGTTTAATAAAAAATACGTGGTTTTCATTTTAATTTTCAGCTGAATCGCAGTGATAGTGACAGTTCAACGCTATCCAAAAAGCCCCCCTTTGTTCGAAATGCAATGGAGAGACGAAGTGTCAGAGTGAAACGGGTAAAAACATCACCATTTCTTTTTTTCTCTAGCATAGATGCTTGCAAAAACCAGAAAACTGTTTTAAAGGAAGAATTTGCAAACATAAATCAGTTGCCACATGCTTTCATTCACAAGCTTTTCTTTGTGTGTGAGAAGTGTCTCAAGGCTAATTTTCTTTGATATATCAGAATGACAGGAATGTTTAAATTGGAACTCATTTAGAACAATCAATTTAGGAAGATGGTTCCTGGTATTTTCCATCTTGTCAGAGCCAAAGTAGCACAAATAGTTTTGCTGTGTTTATTGTTACAAGATTCTTAAGTACTTACAATAAATGTGTGAAGAGCTGGGGAAATGGATGAGGAGAATGAAGTCTCTGATGCACAGGTGACCCTGTTGTAGTGACTCTGTGACACACAACTGAACCCCTGTTCCTGTTGTGATGGCAGTCACTAAAATTCCCCCAGGATACCTATGTTGAACTCCTAAGCTGCCTGAAAAGAAAACCATCTCCTTGTGTTTGACACTGGAAGGTGGCAACATAATATGTTACTGGACTAAAACACAGGTTTTTCTGCTGTGTTGTGAATGCATCTGAAGATGAGACATTAAACTTAGGAGCAAGGTGTGCAAGCAAGACTTGATTTGGAGAAACTGCCAGGGAAGAAGTTTAGTGGAAACGCAAAAATCAAAAGGCTTATCTATAAGACTTGCTTGAGTTTGTGATTTTTGTCTTGAGATGGATTGGAAAGCAGGATCGATAGAGATGCTTTGTGCTATGAGAAATTCTGGAAAAAAATGGGTCTCGTGATGTATTTAGCCCTTCATGGGGGAGTGGTTTAGGACAGTTCTCATCACTGTCTTCATACACTCCTTCCTTTCCAGCCTTCAGTCAAGTCCTTTGGTACAGAGCGCCTAATCCGTACTTCACTAGACCTGGAGCTGGACCTGCAAGCTTCAAAAACCTGGCATGATCGGCTGGTTCAGGAGATTTCGGTGCTGAGAGAACTGAAGGAACAGTTGGAACAAGCTCAAAGTCAGGGTGAAAAAGAGTTGCCGCAGTGGGTGAAGGATGATGAGAGATTCCGACTGCTGCTGAGGCTAGTGGAAAAACGAGTGAGTAGTAGCTGCCTTTGGATTTTATTTAAGATGTTTGAGAAACGTGACTTGAGAAACAGGGTACTTTGCACAGTCAGGAAATGAAGCCCTAGCGCTACAGTCACTCATGTCTTCCACTTACGGCTCCATCAAGCAAGCGATTGGTAATGGAAGTTGCAGTCCTTGAGTGTCTGGCTATTCTCAGGTGCAGTATTTACAAGCTGCAGAGTCTGTGCCTGCCTTCCCACAGATACAAGGGTTAGGAAGACAGCAGTTATGTCTCTTGCTTCTTCTAAGAGAAATAGTGGCTGCATAAAACTTGTGCATGGATGACACTTAGCTTTAGAATAGGATCCTTGTGTATATGAAATGATAAATAAGTCACATGATAGCAGACTTTCTGGCTTTAAGAGCTTAATAGTATCTTTCTGCTTTTGAAGGGTGGAATGCAGGGCAGGGATGGAAGGGAGACAGGACTAATTACCAAGAATATCAACAAACATCAAGCATTAATTCATAAACATTGTTCATTAAACAATTTTGTTTACTTTTATGAAAGTTGTCTTTCAACTTGGAAAGCATTATCACTTTTGCTGGAGTTTGACCCCTTTTTAACTTACTGTAGTGCCAAACCCATGCATTCACCAGCACAGAGGTTTCCTGCCTCAGCGCAGGTGCAAACAGGAGAAGTCACCAATGCCATCTGTGTTGTGATGTGCAGCCTCCCAGTCCATAGTAGGTGTGGTGTGTCCTGGTTAGCACTTGCCTTCCTCTGTCTACATCATAGTCCCCTTGTGTACAGGGCTCCTTCTCGACTTGTGTGATTTATTGGGGTGCCTCTGCTGACACCAGGCAGAAACAAAGTTGTTAGGGCACCAGGTGTAGGAGTCAGTTGGTACAAGTGGTTTTTGGGGCACAGCTGGAACATGCGTTGTCATGTTCTTGCGTGAGCTGATCTTTAAAAATATATAATGGAGATACAAAGAAGGTGCAGATAGCACCTGTGATTCTTACCAAAGAGCTGGAAGAAAACCTTACAAAAAGCTCTCTCCATTACAATGTTTAGCTGACAAGTCTTCATTGTAGCTTCTGTGGCTTATGATTCCAGAGTCAACAGTTTCCAAGCCCTTCAGCAGTATTTCAGCTGCAGGTCTGTGTTTAGAGATTAGTTGGGATAAAATGATTTCTCTTGGAAACACAAAGGTCTCTTGTCCATTATTTGTTTAGGTGGAGAAAACAGAACACAAGTGTGAGCTCAAGGCCGATAAAATGATGAGAGCTGCTGCCAAGGACGTCCACAGGCTGCGAGGGCAGAGTCGGAAGGAGCCTCTGGAAGTGCAGTCATTCAGGTAAGTACACGTCACTGGTAAAAGGGAGGAAAAATTGACTGCTACCATGATTTTCCTATAGGTGACTAAGATGATGATGAGGAAAGCTTATCTTTGTAGAAGTAGTTAAGTGTTCTGCTTAAACAAAATTTTCTCTAGTTTTATATCAAAGTGTAAGGTCTGAGAGTCGGGGAAACTAGCTGCAGCACTGCATGTGACTTCAAAGGAACCAGCAGTACTCCAAATTGTTCCCCACCTGGCAACAAATTCACAAATCCTTTGTTTAATACAAAATCAGCCCTTTGTTTCCTTAAGCAACATACCTAGAAAGCAAAAAAAGAGCCTTTCTGAAATGGCTTTTTGATAATGTCAGTGTTGTGAGTTTAACTGTAAGGATGCCTCATGTGTGATATGTAAATAAGAGGTGTAGGTTGTGGGAGGATGTGCTGCTGCTCTTTGTGGTGACAGCTGGTGGGATAAATTTTAATGTGGATGATGGACATTTCTGGCAAGGCTTCTGTTGCATTAACAACTGATCATCTTTTTTTAGAGAGAAAATGGCGTTTTTCACACGGCCAAGGATCAACATTCCAACGCTCTCTGCAGATGATGTGTGATCACCATAAAGTATTTGCTTTCCAGACAATTCTACAAATGCAGTTTTGGTTTTGAAGTTATTTATGTGGTATTATGAAGGTACCAAGGCATTTGTATATTAGGGCTTTTGTCAGTATGTGGATGTTTTGAAGATTTTTAGGTTAAAGTTGTATCATCACAGAAACCAGCATTAAAGTGACAAGATTGTATAGTTTGTATATTTAGGAATGTATTTTTGGGAAATAGAATTTTAAATAAGAACAAAAGCAGCGTAAGGTGCTGTTATTCTTAAATAATGCTGTTTAGACTTTTTGTACAGCTCTACCTTTTAGAGGTTTTACTGCAATAAAATAAATTTGAAGGAACCTCACCCCTACCTTCTATGATGTTCTGCATAGGACTCTCCTCCGAGTGATGTATTTTGTACCCTGTGGA
Source organism: Charadrius vociferus (assembly GCF_000708025.1). NCBI lineage: Eukaryota > Metazoa > Chordata > Aves > Charadriiformes > Charadriidae > Charadrius > Charadrius vociferus. The sequence continues at coordinate 616,201 of NW_009649770.1, read as the reverse complement.
GAATGCAGGGAGCCAGTTTTGACTCCCAAGTGCTGTGAACGAATTCTTTGTGAGCTGTGAAGCATTTGTGTTTCCTGCCAGGTCATAAAAGTGGGTGTGAAGTTCAGGATACTTGCACTTTTAACATTTGTACTGCAGCTCATGTCTGAAATGGGTCTGTTAAGGTAACTTGGGGAGCCCATTGAAACCACTGCTGTGGGAGGAGGGCTGCAGGTTTTCAGTCCATTTTAGGTTTTTCCAATAAAGTGACCTTTCTGGACAAACCTGCTGTCTTGCTTTTTTGTCTTATGTGAATCTTCTTATCAACTGCCACTTAAATTGTTTGGTTGTTTTTTTCCTGTCACTAGCTGCAAGCATGTAGCTTTTAATGTGTCTTGCTCTGTAAATCCTTCACACCCAGGCATTTTTGTGGGGCAGCTGGTGGATATACTCTGGAGTAACTTGAGTTGCTTCTCTGATTTTCCCTTTTGTTCTAAAACCAGCTTTTACTAAAGGTGCTAGAGATGTAACTCACCTGCTCCCTGGTTAGTTACAGAAGAACATTATTTTACATGTAGTTAGGCTAAGCGCAGCCCTGGCATCTCCTTGCTGTGCCGGTGGCTCTGAACATTCCCCACCGCCATGCCCTGTAGGCTTGCGATGGCTGTGTCCCTCAGCTGACAGATGGTTGCTTTTCCTGCCTGCCTTTCCCAGGAGCTCACTGCGCCCTGCTAGCGGTGGTGGTTACTTCGCTCTGGGCCTCTTCACTCGCAGGAGGCAGGGGCAGCCCTCGAGGAGACACCTTGCAAGTCAGACACCCATTTTGTACACACCCCCTGCTGCAGCATGGCAGTTTCTCATGTATGTTTCACCGGCCGCTCACACACGGAACTGGGGCTTCGCCAAGGCTGGGGGGAGCCTCTCCCTTCCGAAAAACTGTAACGAAGTGCAAAACTGCTGCTTAGATGTTACAGCCCACCCCCGCGGAGCCCGGGCGCAGTGACACGCCGCCTAACGAAGAACGGTTTGCAGTCACGCAGGGCGCTGCTGGGGCCTTCCACGCCGCCGGGGGGCGCTGTGGCCGCGCCCCAGCCTTCA
>NW_009649770.1:598030-614600 GCF_000708025.1 Charadrius vociferus | reverse complement strand
GGGGGGACAGCACCGCCCCGGCGGGACCGGGCAGCCCGGAGCAGGTAGGGAAGCGCTTTTGGAGGACCTGCTGGAGGGCGGGTGTGCTAATGGCAATCCTGGCTTTCTCCAGCAGGATTACTGCAGCCATAAGGTGCTTTGGGTTGGGAAAAGAGATCGTGACAACCCCTTCCCTCTTCAGTGACTACAATAATAATAATTAAAAAATTAAATCAAGTTGCCAGGTCTGTCCTAGCCAATGACTGATATTGACAGTACAGTACAGAGGCAGCCTCGGGAAAATTTTGAATTCTATGGATTAACTTCTTGTATATTGGCACAAGAGCATGTAACTGAGAAATTCTGGCGTGTGTTTTTTTGCCTACCTTACACACGTGTTCTTAACTATTCAGTATGTCTTCTACTCACAAGTCAAAAAAACAGTAAGCACTGCCATAAAATACAGAGATAATAAATCTGGCAGCTGAATCTCTGCAAATCCTTTTTGCCTTTGTTTTTGCATTTCTCCTTTGTAGGTGCTAGGAGAGGAAGAGAATCTTGGGTATTCTGGCAAGGTGGTTCTCCCTTTGCCATCACTGCTATCTGGTCTTTAGTCTGTAAACAAACTCCATTCACTCTGAAGCAAAGTAAGAGGGACAGCATTCAGCTGTTTAACTCAAGAAGGCTGAAGGAGGCTGTGTGGAATTACTGAGCCTGAATCTACCCATCACCTTGCTCCCAGCCACGTACTCCCTAGTGCCAGCTCCAGCATGCTGTGGAGTCCTTTGTGAGCTGGCCGGCAGGATTCATTAACTCTTTGGGAAAATAACCCAACAAAGAGCAAAGAGCATGTACTGAGTTCTTGCACTGAGGCAGCTCAGCAAAGGCTTGTTGGAGTAGGAACAGAGATAAATCCATGCAGGAGGCAAGAAGGAGGGGAAGGAAGAGAGGTGCTGTGACCCCTTTGCCATGGTTTCTCAGGCCATTTTCTCTTTTTTTTTTTTTAATGTGGTGGAGAAAAACTCTATTACATTAAAGCCCAGAGGCAGAAGCTTGTGCAAGTTTAATGTTAATTCAGTGGGATCTTTGGAACATATTCTTATATGCTGCGGGAAAATGTTAGGGTGATTTTGGTCCGATTGAAAAAGCTATAGCTTTTTTGTATTCACAGGTGAGGGGAAGATTTCTAGTACTCAGCTGACCAAAGAGCCCTTGGAGATGTCAGCGTGGCTTCATGTAGTTCCCGCAGCTTATCATGAGGTGGTCATCAGGTATGACCCTTTACTGACAAGTTGTGATATGTCCAGGGCTGTGCAGGCAGAATAATCCGGAGGGGAAACATTTAAAGACTTTTCACCAGGCGAGCTCAGCAACATAGTTATGGGTGTGGGGGTCATAGAATCATGGCATATTCTCAAGTTGGAAGGGACCCATAAGAACCATCAAGTCCAACTCCCTGATACTCACAGGACTACCTGAAACTAAACGATATGACTTAAAGCATCGTCCAGATGCTCCCTGAACTCTGACAGGCTTGGTGCCATGACCACTTCCCTGGGGAGGCTGTTCCAGTGACCCACCACCTTCTCAGTGAAGACCTTTTCCTAATGTCCGATCTGAGCTTCCCCTGACGTGGCTGTATTCCATTTCCTCGTGTCCTGTCGCTGGCCACCAGAGAGAGGAGGGTCATGTGTGGTGTTCCCCTCCTGTGTGGACCATGAACCGGGATGTCCTTGTTGCCAGTTCTGGAGCTGTTAGGTGTATGCAGCTGTGCGTCTGTCCCAGCCCAGCTGTTGTGATCTTAACCCCAGCAGTTTCTGGAAAACAGTGTAATCATTGCTGAGTTTTGAATGAAAATCTTGTTTCATCATCTGTATTGGCTGTCGATGAACACAAAAAGGGAGACTTAAATGGCAGCAGCAATATTGGGATAGGCAGCTAGACCACCGTGGTGAAATCTTTTGCTTTCAGTTCATACTCACGTAACATAAAGACTGCTACTGAAACTTTCTGCAGAAGAGGAACATAAAACATGATAGGAAAATGTGCCAGTCTGGGCTGACAGTGTTGGGCTTGGTCAAATCTGAAATGGGGCCAGCCTGAGTGCCTCCTATCTGCAGGTGTCTGTGCGGTGAATTTACTATTTTGGTGCAGCTGTGGGAAAGAAGTAGATGAGACTTACTGAATGGTGCCATTGTTTTAGAGGTTTTTTACCTTCTGGCCAAATCCAAGCAATTAGGATACTAGTTGTCACCCTGTATTCATGGGGGAAGAGCTGTTTGGGCCAGATGTCTGCCCCAAGATTCCCAAAACCCCTCGTTCTGGGTTCTGGTCATGCACATGGATAAACTTTCCTCATCCTCTCTTGTTTTCTAGCAATATGGAAAGAAGCTCCAGTAAGATAGTGGTCATCTCGCCTCCTGTGAGTCTTGGGTGGGCAGCGGCATTTGTGATTATGGAGGAAAATCCAAATCAAATTTCTATTCTGAAAAGTTTGCCAATGGTCCTGAAATATCTCGGTGGCTGTAGCTTTGGGGGAATCTTCTAATGCAGGAGGAATACGTGTGAGCTGCTTGTTAGCTTCAATGTACCGTGATTTTAATTTCAAAAGCAGAATACAAATTTCTGGGTCTGGACAATGTTCTCAATGCAAAACTTTCCCAAGGGTCTGACTTGCTATCCTGTCCTGAAGCTGGAGACTTTGCTAGAGAGAAGGTAATACTGGGTGGACCCAGAATTTACAGATAATATGATACTACAAGTAGAACATATCTTTGTGCTTTTCTTAAAGCACATTCTAGGGGTGGTGGTGGGGGGGTGCGTTAATGTGTGTCACTGCTCTGATGTTCCTTTAAGTCAGTTTGTAGCAATAATGCTTACTTAAACTTACAGTGAAAAAGCTGTAATGTAATGCAATGTAATCTCTCTTGTGCTATTTTAAACTTGAAGTTCAGTCTGAATATTTTTCAAATGGGTCTGTAAGTTATATGAAATGCTACCAGGTCAGGCCAGTAAGAAAAGTCGAAAATAAAAAACATAAATATATTTTCTCTTGGTTATATGGAGGGAGGTATGCGTATGTATGTGAGAGAAAAACAGTCTGATTTTGACGGGAGGTCTGCCTTGGGTTAAAAAAAGAAGTAATAGGCTGCAAAAGGAAAAGTTGCAATGGACTATTTGAAGTGAGTTATTTTTGAGATAGAGCTCTGCTGTTCAGTGCCAAACCACAGGTTTTGATAAAGGTATTTTTGTCTCAAAGTCCTGTTCCTTCACATCTGAACCCGCGAGAAGCTGTTCTGCTGTAGCAGGGGACAGCTCGAGGCTGTAACGTGTGCTGGAAGCTGAAGCACAAATGAAGAATGACCTCAAATGTACTCATTGTGAGCTTGCTCCACAAACAGCCTAAACTTGCGATTGTTTCGGCTCAGCTTAGTGTTTTGAGCATCTGCAGTTAGTTACAGTGGCATTTGTGGGAGATGTTGTTTGGGTGGACATACAAGACCAGAGGATTTGATGGCCCAGTTTTTTCCTTAGTTAAATATTCTGGTTGTTTCAAGAGCAGCAAAGTAAATGAGTCCTTTTTGGTAACATTTGGTGTCCTATTTGACAGCAATAATAGCCTGAGCTGCCTCCTGCTGTGGGAGTTCTAGTGGAGAGAGCCTGGATGAGGCAGGGTGGGGAGTGCTCATGGCCTCTTCCCGCTGCCTCTCCCTCCGTAGTGGCATTGAGTCGCTCACATCTTCAGTAGCCTCCAGACTTCTGTTTGTGAGCCAGGTTTGTGGCTGATGGGCACAAAGCCCGTTGTGGGGGAGGACAAGAGATGGACAACAGAGATAAGGTTTCAGATGCTTGGTTTCTGTAGGTGATGGGGTGAGGAAAATTACTGCTCCTTGCAGCAGCTTCCAGCCGTTGGGCTCAGACTGCCTGTTGAAGCGTTTGCCTGTGGGAGTCTGGAGGGGCACAGGGAAGCACAGGGAATTTTATTTGGAGCATAGCGGTTCACCTGAAATTCCTGATTGCTCCTGAATGCCTTAAGTCAGTTTTAAGGGAGAAGCCACGCTGGAGGTAGGGAAGGAAACGTTGCGTGGCGAGGTGGAAGTGAGTGCAGGCTGCAGCAACAGCCCTATGAATTCCCCTGCAAAGCAGCACGCTCTGCTTCTTGGCCTTCCTGTCCCCAGCTGGCGTTTGAGCTTGCTGGGGTTGTGTGAGTGATTGTGGTTTCTTCCTCTGTGGCCTATGAGATGGGAAAACTGGCTGAAGGAGGCTCTAGGGAATTTTGAGTCAAACTGTTTGACATCTTTATTAGATTAAAAAAGCTGGAGAAAGTGCTCATTTTGGGAATATGTTTTATTGGCATGACCTGTTGTCTTTCTTGCACTTATGTCTTGATGTTAGTGCGATTATTATCTCACTGACTTTAAGAATGTTTCAGAATCCCTGTTTTTCACACAGATAGAAACCACATTTAAACATTAATTGTTTGGAATTGCTAAACTTAACATGTTACTGCTGTTACCTTTATGAGGCAAAACTAGAATCTTATCTGAGATCTTGCAGCTCCTCACCTTCTGTCCCCCCACTCCCAAGAATTACTGTGTGACAATTTAATTGGCTTTTCAGGAAAACGAGATCAAGTTGTTGACTGCAGAAATCGAGCGTCTGAAGAACTTTGGATGCTTGGGAGTCTCCCCGAGTTTGGAAGGGTTGCGAGACGAAAACGCAAAACTTAAGTATCGGTTAAATTTCCTTCAAAAGGTAAGGGAATAAAGAATCACTGCTGTAGCATGTGGTTTTGGTCTTATTAAGGCAAGGTAAATAACTGATGTCAGTTTGTTACAGCTAGTCATGTGTGACAGCGTGGTCACTCTGCGTTCTGGTGCCTTAATTGTTGGTGACACATCAGATATTTCTTGGTTCCTTAAACAGAAAACTACTTTATGGAAAATTTCAGGTTTAATAAGCCCACACCATCAAGTCTTGGCTAGTCATGTAACGGACAGCCCAGCTGAGGTCTCTACCAGGATCACTGACAAAGGTGTGAGGAGTAATGCAGCCCTGCATTCAGGGGAAGTGTTTGTGCTGGGAGCTTCAAAGGGAGAAGCAGCTTTTGAATCACGTGATTTTTATGTTGTATATATTACTCCTCTGCCTAGAGGAGTCAGCCAAATCTGTCAGCCATGCTCTGCCAGGCAGCCAAGGAAAAAAGTGGGATGTAACGGCTCCTCAGATGTTGTGAATTTAGCCTTCTGGGTTTTGTTTTTTTCAGAGCCTTCAAGAGGAAAGAAGTAAAACAGCAAAAAGCATGATTAATATCAACAGCCGTCTTCAGGAGATCTTTGGAGCTGCTATTCAGGCTGCCTACCCAGATTTAGAAAACCCTCCACTAGTAGTGACACCAAGTCAGCAGCCCAAATTTGGGGATTACCAGTGTAACAGCGCCATGGGCATAACACAGGTAAATCTGAACGATCTTGCAAAGAGATGAAAAAACAGGGATGTTGTCTGTTGGAAGCTAAGTGATAGACAACACAGTAAGAGTTGCAGTATTGGACCTGTCTCAGCCTTGTTGCAGGCCTCCCGCTGAGAATTCAGTGAGTTATCTAATGGCACTTCAGGGGAAACGTTGGCCTTCCCAGAGTAGACCTTTAAACCTCTCTTTAGATCATTAGTATGAGAGACCTACATGTGTGTCACACACAAAAACTGCTCAGTTTGTGGGATCTAAATCAAATCAGGATTTAAGTGCTGCATTGATTTACCAATGATGTGCAATTAAGTACCAATTAGTGAGCTACATGTTTGGAACCAATAACAGCAAAACAATAAATCACAATTCTGGACAGTTACAAAATGTTGGTAAACACCTACAAGCCTCTAAATGCTCCTCTGTAATGCCAGGAAAGTATGATGCCCCCACACACATTTGCACGGAGTTACGTGCACACCTCCCCTTCTCACAGGGCAGGTGGGTTACAAACACGTGCCCCATCTCCAGGAGCACGGGTTCCCCTCGTTGCACACACTGCCTGTTGGTGTGGGTGCTGCGGCTTCCTACCGCCCGCTAACGCACACGGCAGCGAGAAGCACTGCCCCGTGCGCCCGGGTGGGACGGGGTCCCTGCGTGTGCATCCCAAACTGCCGGCCACTCACGTGTCCTGATGGCACGGGTCATTGTCAGGCCATTTTCAGTTTCGTGACAAGTGCTCTTTCAGACAGATGTGAGTGTGCTATTCTGCACACGTTTTGTGCTCCTATTCTTATCTTACTGGCTATTGTTATCCAAGCTTTTGCTGAGGGTTGGCTGTGTGGGCATCCCCACATCTATGGGTGCTGTGGTCTATGTTTTCTTTTAACTGAGCAAAAGGCAGGAAACATGTTTTTCCTTGTGGTGATTTTCTGATCTTGGAGGTTTTCAGGCAACTGTAAGAACGGTTCCAGTGTAAAGGAAGGAGTGCTTTTTTTTTAACCTGGCTAGTATCAGCAGTTCTTTATGGCATTGCTGCTTTCTGGAAGATATTTGGCCAAAGAGGACCCAAACAGACTAAGAGACACTTCAGGAGTTGCTCAGTGGGCTGGGACTGTGCTGAAGTAAAACGAAGAGGTGGGGGAGAAAGAAGGTAGTGCATTCTAGCTTTGGTGCTGAAAGTGCCCAAACGTTCAATGCATTGATGCCTTTGAGTGAAGAGATTGACTCTTTGTAATTACAGATCTCTTATTTTGCAATCTCAACAGAAGCAACTTTTTTTTTTTTTTTTTAAGTGTTCTGTTGTCAGTTCACCTGTATTAATCTGTTATACTGGTAATCTTGACATTGCACTTGCACCGACACGCATAGGATTGTGCTCTCCCAGGTTGTCATCTAGAGCCACTATGTCTGTTGTCCTGCCACAATGAGTTTGACTCCTGGGCAGCATCGATACGTGCTAGCCAGCAGGCTCTTGGCCTGAAGTGCCGAGGCGGAAACAGCCCTCACAAATACGTGTCGTCTTCCCTTGGTTGCTTGGTCTCGTTAGCATATTGTGACTGGGCTGCAGCCAGAGAAGCACCCTGGGTGACTGCACTGAGACGGGCTTTCTGAGCTTTTCTATTTTTTTGACCGCTGCTTTACCCCAATTAAGTCGCGGTTGGGATTCTCGAGCAGTCCTGGCTCAGTGTCAGCGTTGTTCGCATAACTCAGTGCCTGAACGGTCCCCTTCAAGCCAGGGTTGGGTTCCTAGTACTGGGCTTGGCTGTAGAGCTTGTTCCCTGGAAAGGCACGCCGTATAAGCGGGGTCTGAGCTTGGCAGTACTCACACGTGCAGTACACTCAGGGCGTATCAGCACAGCAGAGCCAGGGCATGCAGTGTAGTCATTTCCCTCTGAGAGCAGCAGGTTATGTACTTTCTGTTGGCCTAAGTTTTAGGGACTTGACTGTGGTGCAGGTCTCCCCGTAGAGGCTTGCTCCGGCAGCATGTCCCCTGCGCAGAGCTGGAATGCCGGTCACTGCCACTGCCAGAGAAGCGGGAGGTGCCCTGACTTGGGGCACTAGTACGTGCTGGGCAGCAATCTCTCCCTGCAATGTGCCCATGTGGAAACAGCCCTCACAAGTGCATATTGTTTTCCTGGGAGCTCGTTAGTATATTAATGCCTGGGGTTTGAGCCAGGACCTCTGCTTCTCCTTAGAGTAATAGGAGTACGGTGACTGTTTCTGGAATGATTCAGATAACATGCCTGTAATCTGGTATAACGTGCCCATAATCTGTTTTTGCATTTATTTTTCCTGTAGTGTGCACTTTGAGTAGCATTAAGGGCCACAGAGGTGTTGTTTTTTTTCTTACCCATTCTAGGCCCTTACCATCTTGTAAGGATCCTGTTATGATCAACTGTATGACAGGTTAAACGGGAAGCTGAAACTTAAGTAGAAGTCACCTTTTGCAGCAGACTGCAAGTTAGCAAATACAAGTAATGAGTGTAAATTCTGAATTGACAAAGAGGTATGTGCTCTTTGTGGCCTTGATGGGAGTGAGGTGATAGATTATTTTCAAACACATCACAGTAAGAATGGAACAGCGTGTGCTCAGAAAGAAATAGTTGTAATTTTGTATGGTGTGAATGTAGTGTTTTGCAAGGGACAGGTTGGACTAGCTCAGAGAATCCTCCTAAAGGGTGTTTTTCTAAGATTTGCAAAAAGCTATGTTAGAAGATGCTTTGGGAATGGACAGAAAACTTGTAGAGTTGGACTAGATGATCTTTGAAGGTCCCTTCCAACCCAAACCGTTCTGATTCTACCATGTGAACTTGCATCGTGTTACTGGAGTTCCTCACAGTGTGCCATTTATGTCTGGAGGAGAAGGAGAGCCACTTTACCAGCAGTTTTTCTGATGCTCTTTGAAGAAAATTGGGCAGTGTTAGGATTATCTTTGATTGCTTGGGTTGTTGGATTTTATTTATTCATGTATTTATTAAGTTTCAGTCTAAGGTAAGACGGAAGGCAGTTTGCTTTGGTTGCTTTGAATCATAAATCAGCAGACTTGCTCTGAAACCACACTCAGCATCTAATGTAGGCACAGTTCAAAACTTCAATTATGAATGCTGGCAGAGCTGAGGATACCTGTGAGGCTGATGAACAGGCTGATGAAGCAATGTGGAGGACTGTGCCAGCTATGTTGATTTTTAAAGAGTTTGTCCCTTTTACTAGCTTAGAGAAACACAAATTTGCCAAACCGCTACCCTTTGATTGCCCTTAGCAGAAGGGAGTGAATGTGTTGGGTCTAGTTAGACTTCTGCTGCATAGAAAGAGCTGATCTGATCTGTAAAATTTGCTAGAGGTGTTATTCTTTGTGTGTGTCTCTCTGTTAGGAAGCTAAAGGTTCATGAGGATCTTTCAATGCCGCAATGCTTTCTGTTTCACCCTATAGAATGTTTTGGAGGATTGAATTTTGCTTGATCCTCTTGTTGTGTTTCAGATACTGCTCAAAACCAAGGAACAGAAGGTTAGCCCAAGAGAAATCGCTGAGAAAATAGCAAAAAATATTCCTGCCAATGAATGCATTGAGAAGGTTGAAATTGCTGGTCCTGGTAAGATAGTTTCATGTTACGCACTTTGTATGTTTTAAAGCTGATAAAGGGTGAATTTATACTAGATGGTGGTAGGGGAAGCTGAGTTCAGTTCAACTATTTCGTGATTTTAAACTGCAGTTGTGGCGTGCTTCTGTCTTGGTGAGCTTGATAGTGCTCAGACTTGTGCAGCAGCAGAAAATCTACCTCTGTTAGAATTGGTAAGTGTAATCCCGAGCCCTTTAATTAGCAATTTTTCCACTGATCCTTAAGGGACCAGATTTTTCCCCTTTGAATATTACTGGTGGGTATCAGGCCACAATCATGAAATCACAGCAAAAATTGATATGCCCTTCTCGCTGTTGCTTGCACCGTGCGGAGACTTTGTCCTCTCAGCACTGAAATGCTGGAGTAGCATGGAGGTTATTAATTGCTGCATCTGTTTTGTCCCTGTGACCAGGAAGAAATATAAGGGCTCATAATCCTTAGGGCTGCAGGATAAACACAGAAATCACATGGCACAGTCGTTTGAGTGCTTTGGCAGAAGCTCGTTCATTAGCTCTGCGAAGCAGGAGAAGTAAAACAGTGTCGTTCCACAAGCATTGATTATCTCAGGTGTAACTATATGTTTTAGGATATTAATTTTTAAAAAAAGAGACAAAACGGGATTTGGTTTTGCATTCTGCAAACCCTGGCAAGATTATTTATTTTCTCATAAAAATGTTTTTATAAATCCACCTTTGAATGACAGTGTGCAAATAGGAGTTATGTCAGTGGACCAGCTTGCAGAATCTAACTCCTACAGTAAAGGCTATAGAGGTGTGAAACAGACTCTTGTAATCTGGGAACAGAAATTGTCTTCGAGTGACAGCTTTTTTGTCCTATTGCTGAAAAATGTTTTTGTTTTATCAATCTAATTTCATATGCTTTTGTCCTTGATGCGAGAAAACAGAAATCCAAGGGGGAAGGAAACAAAAAGTGGCTTGAGGCGTTTCTGCAGCACCGGCACTCACTGCTGGTTTTCTTCTCTAAAGGTTTTATCAATGTCCACTTGAGAAAGGATTTTGTATCGAAGCAGCTGAGCAGTTTGTTGATGAATGGAGTTCAACCACCAGCTGTGGGCAAAAGGAAAAAGGTACGGCAGTAAGCGCATAGGCATCCTGCTCCCATGTAGATGAAACACAATGGACTGCAGGTAGCTTTGAAATTCCCCCCTGAAGTGATTTATTGAGCAGATATCCATGTCCTCTGGTTGTTACAGCGGAGTAAATGGGATATGACTGAGGGACTGGGGGCCATGGCATAGGCTGCATGTGCCTGGTGCGGTCTCTGGTGGGTGAGGGACAGGGCTCCCTGGGGACAGCGTGTTGTGCCAGTGTCGGTCTGGGAGTGATCCCTGACCCTCTGCCGGGCAGATGTAGCAGAGCCCCAGGCTGGGACCTGCTCTGGTGTCCCCATTGGGCCTTTGCTGTTGCTGTGTGCGCTGTTGGCAGCAAAGAGAGTGTGAGGGTCAGCAGAGGCAAGCCTTCCCCCCCACAACAACAAAACCCAGATTAAACGCGTGGGGTGTGGTAATGACTGCTGCCTTTTATTCATTTTTTTCCTTTGGTACGGTGTCTAAGGTGGTGGTGGATTTTTCATCCCCTAACATTGCAAAGGAGATGCACGTTGGCCACCTGCGGTCTACCATCATTGGAGAAAGTATGTGCCGACTGTTCGAATTTGCAGGTTATGATGTTTTGAGGTGAGAATCGACTTTAGGGTGGGGTGGGCTTGTTTGGCTAAATTTATGCAATACCTGTCTCTATGCTTTGGTCTGTATCGGTCTTTTTTTATAAGCACATAACAAATAATCCTTTATATATAGTAAAATTCTAAGCTGAGCAAGTGTAGCAGAGGTAGGAATCAAGATGGGCAGCAGCTTTATTGCAGTGAAATAGGGTGTGTTTGCCTGGTTTTGGTTTCTGATATGATGTGTGTTTCTTCTTTTAGAATATGTATTTTTAAAATGCATGTATTTTAAAGCGTATGTTTGAGAAATCACTGTTATTGTGCTCTTTGATTGCTTCAAGGTTAAACCATTTAGGAGATTGGGGCACCCAGTTTGGAATGCTTATTGCTCACCTGCAAGACAAATTTCCAGATTACTTAACTGTTTCTCCTCCGATTGGGGATCTCCAAGCTTTTTACAAGGTATTTGTAGGAAATAAGTATGATACTTATGTCAACATCTGAAAAGCAGACTGAGGAGCTTTACAAATTGCAGTGTAGTCTTGGAGAAACAAAAGAATTGAATCACTGTTAATTGCCACTGGTAGTGGTATCTGGTATGGAGTTGTCTGTATGGGGTGTGATTAAGGGACTTTGGATGCATGCTGCCTCTCTGTCTTTTGATATGAGTATTCTTGGAGAGCCTGTTACGAACGATTCAGGGGAGAAAGAGGTGCTTTTTCATGTGGTGTGTTTTACTATAGGAATCCAAGAGGAGGTTTGACACAGAGGAGGAATTTAAGAAACGTGCCTACCAATGTGTGGTGCTGCTGCAGAGCAAAAACCCAGACTTCATTAAAGCGTGGGAACTGATCTGTGACGTGTCGCGGAAAGGTGACTTTGCTAGATCCAGAATAATGTCTCAGCAGTAGAACAGTGTGGCTTTCCTCACCTTTATGTCTAAGTCCATCCTCTAGTTTTCTTTTGAAAATCACCGCCACACTGCTATGAGAAGCTTAAAGAAAAAAGCCGATAAAACCAAAGTACTGGGCTGTCTGTGGAGGCTTTCGGCTAAATCCTTTGTCTCCCAAGTCCTAGTCTGATGGCTTCACCAAGAGATGGAAAATGCCTTTAGGGACTTGCTGTGTCCATTGGTAAACATACGCCACTAATTCACGCTGTGTGCATTTTGTTCTGTTTCGCTCCTCAAGAGTTCCAGAAAATCTACAACTGCTTGGACATCACACTCATAGAGAGAGGAGAATCATTCTACCACGATATGATGAAAGACATTGTGAAAGAATTTGAAGATAAAGGTGAGGCTTTTTGTCTCAGAGTCAGAAATTCTGCAGCCATCAGGATGAGCGACATAAGCTCGGTCCTCTTGAGCGAGACTCGGGACTGATGTTTTTGAAGTTGCATGTTCCCCACCCTTGCTCTTTTTCTCAACCACATTTCCTGACTGGATCTTTCATGATGTTTCCTCCCAAAGAAGCATTAGCAGAGTTGATTCTTGTATGTTTCGTTCCAGAAAGCTTGAATCTTTCTTGCTGACACCAAAAGCAGTTTGTCTGTGATGTCTGTAGGCAACAGCTCACTGGATGTTATTGTATCCTTAGTCAAGGAGCAATGTATGACAGACTTCCCGGTCTTACAGTTGCGCCTGTATGGGAACTTCGTCTGAGAAATCTCTGTGAAGACAGTGGCATTTTTGGGTCATACTGACTTTGAGACTGGCAAGAAGCCAAAATGGAGCATAACAAGTCTCTGGTTTTATGTGTTTCCTATCTGGATTTGGCAGTTGTTGAATCTCATCATCTGAAGTGTTCTGACTAACCTTATCTCTGAACGACTTTGTGCTAAGTCCTCGTTGCATCTCTGTAGAGTTTCTGTTGCCTTTAATGCCATACTTTGTGATGCTGTTTTTCTGTATCTGGATGCCAGTGACAGGAGTTTTTAAATCCAATTTGGTCTCTTCTGGTAAGGCCGGATCTGTACAGATCTGCTTCCTTGTGCATAGTGTGAGTTCTGGAAGTGCAGTACAGAATGTGACTTGGTTGGCGAGGAAGTTCTCATTTAGGTTTTTTCATATTTTGAGCCATTAATTATTTGATAATGTGTGTGCATGGCCTTTTATTTCTGGTAGCATCCGGGAAGGCAATTGTTCCCGCCTGTGCTGGCCCACAAACCTCCCCATTCAATATAACACAAAATGTTTTCCATTGCTTTTCTAGGATTTGTCCAGGTCGACGATGGCCGGAAGATCGTGTTTGTCACAGGTTTCCCTGTCCCGCTGACGATCATGAAATCAGATGGAGGTTTCACATACGACACATCTGACTTAGCTGCTCTTAAACACAGGCTGTGCGAAGAGAAGGCTGATATCCTTATTTATGTTGTCGATAGCGGCCAGGTGAGTATGCCAACCTTTGCTGTCACTGCTGGTACAGATCATCAAAAAGTGTGTTAAATGACAGATGCAACAGTAACATAGGTAGAAAGCCATAGGATGCTTAGTGTGGTGTATTTAGTCTTGTCCTCATCAGTGTAATGGTGAATCTAGTTTGGTCATGGCAGTCTCCACGAAGAGCACCTAGGCCTGATGATTGATTAAGGGGAGGCTCAGTTACCACTGGAAGTGGGTGAAGCCTGCCTCAGTAGATCTGGAGTGAGAATTGTACTGCTTATACTTGGGTCTCTTCCGTACCTGAGGAAAGGCAAGGTTGTCAGCTCTGTATCTGAGCAGTGATGGGAATTTGCTGGTTGCTGCTTCTGTAAGCCAGGAAAAGTCTTTGACAGGTTTCTGAACTTTCTGAAGTGGAATTTTTCTGTGAAGATAGAAACATTTTAAGTCTCATTGTGAAAGCAGCATTGTGAACGAGATAAAGCTGGGAAGAAAACTGTACCAGGAGGAGTGGCTGAGAACCACTTGTTGGTATTTGTTCCTTGCAGTCAGTGCATTTACAAACAGTGTTTGCAGCTGGACAGATGATCGGCTGGTATGATCCCAAAGTAACCAGAGTGGCCCACGCTGCCTTCGGAGTAGTGCTGGGAGAAGACAAGTAAGTCTTTGGATGTGGTTTTTCTTTTGTATGTGCTCTGAAGAGGACGTTTGAGTGAATGCGGAAGACTTGCTCTTGTTTGTTGACAAGTATTTCTGTGGTGTGCCAAAAAAAAAAAAAAAGCACCGCATCCATGCTGTTTTTTGTAACTGTGTGACTTCATTGTGTGTCATGGTCCTTGATCCATATAGTCACTAATGCCATGGTCAGGTTCCTTCTTGGGCCTGGCTTCGGCTGCTTGGCATGTGGGGAGGGGCACTGGGAATGGTGGGTGGAAGTGCAGTGGAAGCTGATGTGAATACTGGAGGCAACAACGGTAACGGCCATGATTTCCATTACCATCTATCTGCCTCATGGTGGATGAAATGAACGTTGGGAAAAGAACCTCTGTGTCCTGGTCTGTAAGCCAGGCCCTTGTGCTCCGGAGTTGTTCTTGTGTCTCTGTGAAGGTGTGGTTAAACCGGTGCGCTCTGACGGTCACATGCTGTTGTGGACTGGGTGGTTTTGCTGTAGCTTTGTTATAAAAGTAAAGGTGATTTGCTGTGCAGGGCAGGGGTCTGGCACTGGTATTGTATCCTGACTAATGTCTGGAACTGGGACGGTTCTGACTGTTGGAGCCTTCCTGGTCACCCCTCCCGGCCATCCCATGGGTGTTCTCTGAGATTGCCATGTTTTGTGGGAGTGTTTTGCCTCTTATGCACGTGGTCATTTTGGCTGTGTGTTTTCAGGAAGAAGTTCAAAACTCGTTCAGGGGATACAGTGCGTCTTATAGATCTGCTGGAAGAAGGGTTGAAACGAGCCATGGACAAGCTGAAAGACAAGGAACGGGACAAGGTAGTTGTGACAAATTGCTTATCTTTCCTGAGAACTTCCCAGATTTGTTCATAGACTTAGCGTTTCTGCATTCTGGATGTGAACTGAGAATATGGACACTGCCAGACTGCTCAGGAAATGCTGTTTGTTGTGTACACAATCAGTGTGATTATTTGATAGCAATTTGGACAAGGTGCTGTCATGGGGAAAGAAGAGCATCCTTGAGTACATAGCAGTCAGAAAATGTAAGCTGTGGGCAGCACGCTGGCCTCTGGCTGGTACTGCAGAGCTTTTTGAGGACGGGGGAGGAGAACTGGGCCTGGCAGGGTCACTGGCCTTATAGGTACCATGAGATCTCACTGGTGTGATGGCAACAGTGGTGACTGCCCCAGGATGGAGGAGTTGGTAGCAGAATATAAAGTTTCAGTCTCAGCCTGCTGGGCTACCGGTGACTTCTGGTGATGGATGGTTGGGGATGTACAAGGGGCTTTGGCATTCAGCCTTGGAGGCTGTGGCAGAGTTTGCTGGAAGCCCTTTGGTTAGTGAGATTTCTGTCTGTCTTGGATCCTGATGGCCTGGAGAGGACTGGACAGTGTGAGACATGGAATGGAACACAACAACCAAACTCTGCCCACGCACTGTGTGAGGCGGTGGAATTGGGAAGTGCAGCTCTTTGGTGCTGTGCAGCGTAGGGTGAAAGTCAAAGGTCCCTTTTAAAACAGGAACATGAGGAAGCACAGAAAAAAACCCACCTTGAAAATCTCCCAAGGGCTCACATGGTCAGACACAAAGCGTTTTGGCATGCTGATGGG
Organism: Charadrius vociferus; assembly: GCF_000708025.1. Lineage (NCBI taxonomy): Eukaryota > Metazoa > Chordata > Aves > Charadriiformes > Charadriidae > Charadrius > Charadrius vociferus. Next base: position 599,188 of record NW_009649770.1, on the reverse strand, counting down.
GGGCTGTTCCACCGGAGAGGGGTTTTCTGAGTGTTTGGACTGTCCAAAATGCTCTATAAGGGTAGGAGGGCCATGTGTTTGTTATGTGTACGCACAGTTTGTAAGAAGCAGGAGCACAGTATGAGCATCAAACCTGTATGGCATCATGGGGCACAGAAGTCCTGCAGGTTTTCAGTAGATGGAGTCAGCCTTAACCTGGGCAGGGCTGCAGTGCCATTTGATTGCAGGGGAAGCGAGGGGCAGATGTGGGGTTATCTGGTGTCTTGAGGTGGAGAAGTGGGTATGAGCCTTTCACTGAGTACTACGTGGGTAAAATCCCCTCAGCAGCCTGGGCTTTCCTCTTGAGCTGTGCTGAGTAGCCAAGGCTGCGTGTTGCAGTTTGTGATGCCAGCGTAGCACTCTTCCTCATGACTGTTATCTGTTTTGAAATTGCAACAGGTCCTCACAGCAGAAGAGCTGAAAGCTGCCCAGACATCGGTTGCTTTTGGATGTATTAAATACGCAGATCTCTCCCACAACAGACTAAACGATTACGTATTCTCCTTTGACAAGATGCTGGATGACCGAGGAAACACAGCTGCGTATTTGCTGTATGCCTTCACACGGATCAGGTGGGTTGAGTGTGCTGGGAGTCACCTGGGGATGATCTCTGATGCTCTCTGCAGCTTTATCGCAAAGGGAGATGTGGGAAAAGGGGTGAGTTAGTTGCATCAGTGCTGTTAGGAGTGGTTGCTAAGAGAAGCCAGCTACACTGGTGTGCACCATAGGCAAAATTTTATTTGTCAGCGGAAATGGTGTCCTCTGCTATCTGAAACAGGGTTCCTCTGTGTGACATGCATCCTGGGCGTTTAGCTAGCAGAGAGGGAACTGTGAGAGTTTCTGGTAATTCCCTTAGAGTTTTTAGGTGGTTGCAGAGGGGTGAGCCTGCATTCTAGCAGCTGCTAACCACAGGTGTCGCCGTACCCCACACAGATTTTCTGGCACCCTGAGCCCTGGTTTGCTTGGCAGCATGGGCTGTCCGTGCCGATGCATCCCTCCCCGTTGCCCTGCAGTGCCCTGTTGGATCGCTCCACTGGCAGCGCCTCCCCATGCATTCCCAGGGCTGATTGCTCTCCTGGTAACCCAGGACCAGGCAAGCGAGGAGATCAGCGGGTGGCC
>NW_009649770.1:595478-598011 GCF_000708025.1 Charadrius vociferus | reverse complement strand
TGGACCATTGCAGGGCTATTGCTCGCCTGGCCAATATTGATGAGCAGATGCTGCGGAAGGCAGCCAGTGAGGAGGTGCTCATCCTTGACCATGAGAAGGAGTGGAAACTGGGCAAGTGCATCCTGAGGTTCCCTGAGATCCTGCAGAAGATCCTGGAGGACTTGTTGTTGCACACGCTCTGTGACTACCTTTATGAGCTGGCCACCACCTTCACCGAGTTCTACGACAACTGCTACTGCGTTGAGAAGGACAGGCAGAGTGGTGAGTGCACCATGGGGTGCTGCGTGTGCCTGTGTCACATACCAGAGTACAGGCAATCCACGGGGTCTTTCCTTGTGCTGGGAAGGCCGTTGTCATGCTACTTGCTGCTGCAGATCAAGTGTTGGCCATATGGGAGGCCAAAAGGTGGCTGGCACAGCCTGCGTCATCATCTGCCTGTGAAGCAGGGGGGTTGAGTAGAGAGTTGCGAGCAACCAGGCATCTGGAAACACGAGGGCTGGTCAGTCTGCCTGGCTTGGGGAGAGCAGGAGGGGGCTCAGTGTGCCCAGCCCCAGGGCCAGGTTGTGAGCGGATGAGGTTCCCTTGGGTAAAGGCAGTGTTAATTGTTCTGAGCAGTTGCTCCAGCTCTTCTGTTGGTGTTTTGCAGGCCAGATCGTGAAGGTGAACATGTGGAGGCTGCTGCTGTGTGAAGCCACTGCCACCATCATGGCCAAAGGATTCGACATCCTGGGAATTAAGCCCGTGCAGAGGATGTAGCTGTGCCCTGTGGGGTGACAATAAAGGGACTAAACAACTGGAGGTGTCTGTGTCTGTTGGGGTGGAGTTGTGGTAAGGGAAGATGCTGTAGGGGAGCAGCACCCCCTTAGGACAGAGAGGGAGGGAAGGGGGAGAGGGAGGGAGGCAAGGAAGGGAGGGAGAGAACAGGAGCATGGCTTCAGAAGCTGAAGGTACAGAGGCAAACAAGAGGGGCCATGGGCACAGCTCAGAGCAATTCTCTGTGCAGGAACCAAACCCCACAGGCCCATGCCCAGGGCTGCTCTCCTTCAGTCTGCAGAGTTTAAGGACTGAGAACTCGGAACACCCAAGAGCACCTCCAGGAAACACTCCACCCACAGTACGGTCACCTGCACTCCCTGAGCCAGCCTTACTCTGATGATTCCCACCACCCTCTTTACCTTATCTCCCAGCTGTGAGCAGATCACCCAGCTTTTGATGTCCTCTCTGGCATCCCTCAGCAGAGCACAGAGCTCTCAAGGGAGCCAAGCAGTCTCATCCCAGCCCAGCAGTGCGAGGCCCTGGAGCTCAGGATGCTTGTCTCATGGAAGTTGTTAGTGAGCTGTTGAAGGCAACAGTCAGGTACCTGCAAAAGAGATCAAACGTCACACTTAATAACTGAACTTTAATGTAACACCAGGGAGGTGTGAAACAACACACACACCCCAGGACAATGGAGTACAGGCTGTGGCGCGTACCACCTACAAGCAAACACGCACATCCGCATCGCTGCCCTGAGCAGGTGGCCTGTACCAGCCCTCAAAAAAGGGGTGGTGTCCTGAGTGCCTCTCAGAGGACAGCGGTGTTTGGCCATATACTGTGGGAGCAGCACCATCAGCTGCCTGCACCAGCACTGCTGGCAGGAGCAGTTTTACCTGGAGGAGCAGATCAGCTAACTACGTTCCCTCAGAGGATGACACAAGGGAAATGCCATTCCCTGCAGCAGCCATGTTTTGAATCCCTACGGACTTGGCAAGCCTCTTTGCTGGGTGTGTAGTGATCTGGAGTAACCACAAGGCCAACTGCAAGGCAGTGGGCTATGGCTCCTGCCTTTGCTTTGGGATTTGTTGGAAGCTGCACTGTGCAAAGCAAAGCAGCACAGGAATGAGGCTTTGCTACTACTAGAGAGTAGGTGGATTCGATTTAGGTGCTCGCTGACACATGTGTGTGTATATATGTACATACACATCTGTATATAGATACAAAAGATACACATAGCTATTTATCCAATGTCCCAGATTCTTTCCCATATAGACAGTTGGCTGTGACAGCTAGGCAGCACCTAGCACCTACTGGGCATGGGTCTGACTCTTAACCAAGCACACATCTGTGCAAACATGCACTCCTCATGGCCAGCTGAACAACGCCCACGAACAAAACCAGACCTAGCTCTGGTGCCACACTGGCAACAGTGCGACAGCTGGGGGCTTCACCAACTGCCCAGACCACATGCTGTGCTACCTGACCATCTCCTGTGCGCGCAGCCAACGGTGCTGTGGCCGTGCCCTCCCTCCTCCCAGGGCTGGGCTGGGCGCAGGCAGCCCCTCTGGAGCAGCCGCCATGGAGCGGCAGGGGCCGGGCGCAGTACCATGGGGCAGGGCTGGGCAGCACCTCACCAGCCAGGACCCCATCCCACCGTACCTGAAGCAGACGCAGGGCAGGCCCAGGAATGGCAGTGGTGACCAGCTGAGAGTCCTTGTCGCAGGTGCGTCCATCAGCGCCAAGGCCAAGCCAGGCAGGGTCAGGGTCGGTGGCAGCA
>NW_009649770.1:591092-595336 GCF_000708025.1 Charadrius vociferus | reverse complement strand
CGTCGCCGGTCCCCCACGGAGAGGGGCAGCCCCACAGCTCACAGGCATGGCATCGGCGGTGCTTGTTGTGAAGCGCCCTGGTCGTAGCAGGAGCACGCGGAGGTCTGCAGGTCCAAGGGCAGCTCAGAGTCCCTGCACTGCTATTTTGGGGGGTGGGGGGCCACGCAGCCAGGGACGGGGCCAGCTCCCGTGTCACCAGGGCTGACTGAAGGGTGTGGGGCAGGCAGCAGGTGTCAGGGCACCCCGAGGGGCCTTGAGGATGGGCAGAGGGGTTCAGGCCACTGCTGAGGACACATGGTTGTGAGGACACATGGTTGGGCTGGGGGTGGAGGTCATCACTTAGGAGCCGTGGCCAGGATGGGGACTGACGGAGAGATCGGAGCCCAGGCTGGGCTGGGGGCAAGGGGGGGGTGTCACTCAGAAGCAAGGGCCGGTTGGGAGGGTGGGTCAGTCCTGGGGGGCCCTGGGGCAGGGCCATGGGTCTGTTCAGAGGAGCCATGGGACAGCTGCCCCTGCCCAGCCATGGTGCTGGAGCAGAGCGTGAGAAGGCTCGAGCTGACCGCCAGGGTGAACCAAGGGCCGGTGGCTCACAAGGAGAAAGGGGCCGGGAGTCTAGTGGGATAATAGGGCTGGCAGGGCAGCCACCTGGTCCCCCAGTACCTGAGCCAGGCCACAGATGGCAGCCAGGGTCAGCCAAGAGTCCATATCATCAGCCACATCCATGGTGATGCAGTCCGAGGTTGAGCCGGGAAGGTGAGTCAGCAAGGGAGGTCAGGATCAGGTCCAGTGACAGCAACCAGGGTCAGCCACAGTCTAGGGATCACCAGGTGAGTCCATAATGACGAGGAAAGGCCAAGGTCAAGCTGGGAAGTCGGTCTGTGGGTCAAGGTCCGGGTCCAGATCAGTGGGGTCCATGGGCAGGCACAGGCATGGCTGTTGTTCCCGCCACAGCCCCAGCAGCAAAACCTCAACTTCAACCCTCTCCCACAAGAAGAGGTGGTCCTGGATGGCCAAGGAGGCCCTGCAAGAGCACATGGCAGCCTCTGCCCCACGGGTACTCTCTAAGTTGGCCCCAAGCCCAGGGAGTCACACCCCCATAGCAGTTGGGGGTTGGAGGGAGAAGTGGAGGAATGCTGTCACAGCCCTTACAAATCCTTGCGGTAAAATCCGCAGTGACATTAATGTTCTCTGCACTGGAGTCAGCAGGACTCGCAGCTGTCACAGGCTGAGAGGAACAGCCGGGCTGGCGGGGACCTCTGCAGGGCTCTGGCCCGAACTGCTGCACAAAGCAGAGCACCGCCAGTGGGATGCTCGGGGCCCTGGCCAGTGTAAGAGCACCCCTCACCCTGCGCCATGCTTCTGCATCGCTGCAGCACGTGACATACCTGGAAGAGCCTGTTGCACTCCATTATCATGTGGGCCAGGCCCTGCGTTGCTGCCAGGTTCTCGCTCAGCTCCCTCTGGTCCGGCTTCCCCAGGCTGCACTTCCTCTGACTGGCTCTGCGGAAAGGGGCAGGCACACGGCAACGTGCTGTGAACCACGAGTACACCGTGCCCGCTCAGCTGGCCCGCTGCAGGGCTGGAAACCAGTGGCTTCAGCAAAAACACACCGCATTGAAGGACCCTTCCATACTGTGTAAGGGCTCGCATTATGTTCCTGCAGCAAGGGCCATAGACAGCGTTCCCTCCCAGCACACCCTGAAAGGGCGCAGGGCAGTACTGGCCAGCAGTAACGTATGCCCAAGAAAGGCAAGGCAAGGCTCTTTATTTCCCAAGCTCATCATTCGGCCAAAGACAGCAATGACCCCAAACTGATTTGTGTGTAGCCTTCAAATATCAAGCTCCTTTGATGCCCTGCAAAGCCCATGCAGAACTTTTTAAATCCTTTGGCCCAAACCACGCCAAACGCGTTTCAAAAACAGTCCCCTCTTTTAATTCATAATCATTATATGACATCATTAATCCCGGCTTCTGATACTTTTATCTATGTGCATTCCTGACAAATGGCTTTGAAATTTGGTGGGCTTGAAAATTCAGTGGAAGATAAGAGTCCTCAGCTCTGCTCCTCAGAGTCAGACCTGTCAGCTCCTACCCTTTGAAGTCGGAACTCTGCACTACGGCATTAATGCCCGGTTACAAAAAAGCTAAAGCTTCAAAGCATCCCGGCTTCTAAACAGTGACAACAAAGAGAAAACTCAGCTTCTATTTTTGCTCCTAGTATTTCAGCATAATGTTTCTGTAAACCAAAGAGGCACAGCTCTCAGAGTATGACTCCCAGGAGCTCAAACGCGACTGCAATGCAGGAAGGACCTGCTGCCACTACAGCTCCACCGCATCCCCTGCTGCCCTTGTGACGACCACGCGGCTCCCCGGCTGCATGCTGGCTCAGCCCAGGGAGAGCTGGGCAGCCCTGGGCTCTAGTTACACTCAGGCATTTTCGGATGTGTTGTGCCATTGGAAAGAAAAGCTTTTAGTGTTTTCTTTCCCCTCTCTGTGCTACTATTACATCTGCGTTATTATCCTGAGGGATGCCAACGGCACATCTGACACCTTCTGCTTTGGAATTAGCCCTCATCTTGTGAGGCGATGAACTCGCTACTCTGATGGGTGCACAATGTCTCCGTCACAGTCAGCTGTCCTTTCCTACCCTGATACGTGTCCGTCTATGCGCAGGAGCACGGAGTAAAGCAAACAGCCCTGCCTCAGGAGACCAGATAAGGCATGAATGCTCTCAGAGATTATTTGTCTGCTTTGGCCCAAGGGCACCTTCCTCCCTGCACGTACAAACAGGGGATGTTATGCAACCCAGATACTTCTACTTATTAAGATAAATTTACAGAATCCCTGTGGCTCGGTTTGGCAGGAACGATCCCCTTATCACCCAGCAGAACTAGTGCCAGCGACTGCTGCAATCTGCCAGATATCTGCAGGGCCTTAAAGCTGCACCTGGGCTCAGGTTGCCAGTGCAGGAGCTACATTTTCAACAGCCAGCACCACCTTAATGCAAACAGTGGGCCGCATGTGGGGTTCTTCGGCAGCTGGACCTGTGGGCAACCACAAAGAGTAGAGCGAGGGAGGCAGGCTAGCGCACACGCGGACTAGTCAGGAGCATGGCAACAGGGCCTGACCACTGCTCTCTACACTGGACAATGAGCTGCTGGATCTCGCCATGCACAGTTGGCATAGAATTATAGAATTGGTTTGGTTGGAAGAGACCTTTAAGATCATCAAGTCCAACCGTTAACCTAGCACTGCCAAGTTCCCCCTAAACCATGTCCCTCAGCACAACATCTACATGTCTTTTAAATACCTCCTGGGATGGTGACTCAATCGCTTCCCTGGACCTGAACAATCATATTTGAGACAAACCCCAGGACACATACGCTATTTCCCCCTTAAAAGCAGACACTGATCTGGGCCAGCTACAGAAAGCACTGTTCCAGCTAAGAACACCGCAGACAGCAGCAATGCCAGCATTACCAGCTAATACCTAGTGGAGGAGGAGGAACTATCCCGTCTCATGGTGTTGAGGTGAAACAAAGAAGGCGCAAGGCAGACAGCAATGTTGGTCGGGGTCATCTGGTTTTCCTCAACAAAAGCAACCACATCTCGCAGAAAGAACAGGAGGATTTTCAAAGCTTCTCGGTTTTCCTTTGGGAGAAGGAGAATAGCAGCCTGGACAGCCTGAAACTGCTGATCCTTCGGCACATCTGAAAACAGAAAGAATGATGAAAATCACACGTGACATGCAGAGGAAGCATCCATCAATGGAGTCCCAACCGGGCATTGAAACTCTAGGTTCATCCATTTTCCTGTCACTCTAGCTCACAACAGACAAAGAAAAGGCCATTATCACAGTCACATCACACAAGGACAGTTTTCTCCTATTGCCTGTCAAGATGTACATTCACACCCAGTGATGTTGGTGCTTCACGTAATTTATCTTGACGACCATGCTAATGAACTTATCCTGAACACGCTCTGGTTACAATCCAAATAAGGGCTTCTCTCCCTGTAAAATATTACTCTGGGATGATACTTTGGAGCAGACTCTACTGTCTTTCCCTTTCAGCTTCAGGCATGAAGAGAACAGATGGTCTCAGTTAACTCAATTGAGAGCACAACGTTTTTGCCAGAGTTTAATTCACAGTGAAAGCCAGTGAGACTGTGTGCCCAAACAGCTCCTGCTGGAGAGTAGGTACAGTTCATCCTGCCATGTGTCTCCCTATCATGAGGGTTTCTCC
>NW_009649770.1:588004-591056 GCF_000708025.1 Charadrius vociferus | reverse complement strand
AGTTGATGCGCATATGCAGATCACACAAAACATACTTCTTGGTGAAAGCAGCACATTTCTTATCTCCGAAAGACACTAATTTAATCTGGGCACTTGTTCAAGTCACACGTGGCACAAGATGGGTGAGTAGGGTATCATCTCAGTCATTTGCTGTTTCTATCCCAAAACAAGAAACGGGAGGAGAACAGTGGCCAGGTTATAATAAATGGAAGAAAATGGTTCCAATCCATTGGAGTTGTGGGCCTCCTTACAAATAGGATTTCTGGATGCAAAAAGAAAACCTGCTTCAAACAAATAAACAAAGTATTTTCAGACAAAATACTAAAAGCCTAACAATAATGCTAAAAGCCTAACAATAAATCCAAAAGCCTGACAATAAAACCCAACCACACTTTCATGAACCTACACACCATACACAGGACAGAAGCAGCTCATATACTCATGTCAATAAAAGTCACATAAAACAGACTGAGAACTCAGAAGTCTCATATTTTGACTTTCAAAACCTTCTCTCAAGAAACTTGCCTGTAGCAACACCATCATAAGCCCTTACAGCAAGTTCCTTCCCCAACCCAGTTGCTTTTTGAAAGTGAATTCCTTGAAGGCAGAGTACTGGAGATGGAACCTGCTTAAAACTATATTCAACGTTAGATTTCAGCTTCACATTTCCTTCGTTCTCAGGGTGAATCTCAAGGATAGTAACAGTGAGAGCACAGGCAGAAAGTTGCTGGTGCTTCCAGGCAAAGATGTTTTACAGCAACTGTGCTTGGGCACCTTAATAAAGAAATTTCATCAATATAACATGACTTCTTGCACAAGGAGCTACTTCATACCATGAACAAGGGGACTAGATGCTTTCTTAATTTTGCATAAGGGAATTTGAAAACACAGATTAGGAGGGCTGCTGCAACATATGTTATTACACTCATCCTTCAAAGAATGGAAAGAGACAATGTTAGAGAATAGCTGGCCCATAAGATGCAGATGTGAAGCTCCAAAGTCCAGAGCCACAATAAACTCATCTTTTCAGAAACGTCCTTCCTGACTGGTCTCCTCTGACTACAAGGGGACACGGCATTAGTCTTACTCTGGCCACTGCCTTGTACAGATGAATGTTAAGATATTCAAGGAACTTGAAAACTGTAGCTTTTGTTACCTACATTGGTAGATGTGGAGGAAGGATTCACAGAGCCTGCTAGTAAATATAGGCTCCGGCAGGTCTCGGAAATACTGCTTCACCATATCGGCCACATCAAATGCTGACTGCCCTTCATAACATACGTTGTTTGGGTTGGTTTCGTTCATTTCTCTTAAAGACAGGATCCTGGATTTAACACCAGATTTTCGGAACAAGCCAACCTGCAGGTAAAAGAAAATATTAGCCAAAGAGAAGAGTCATCAGGAATCAAACCTCTGACAAATAATTGAGCCTTCACTTTCCTTTTGATAGCTAAGACCCTATGGTAGTGGGATCTGACACCAAAATATTTTTGTATCGTTAGACACAATCCTTCCAGGCAAACCATGACTGATGCCCACAGAACCAGCTATGAAAGGCATACCAATTTTCTTATTCGTTTGCTTGCTATTTACGTACCAGAAATCTAAGAGCAATGAAGAATGATTTTTTTATTTTTTTTTTTTTTAGGGCCCCAGGACAGCTGGTTAAGGGATCAGGAGCACAAATAGTGTTCTCCTCTATCCCACCACCTGCAGGGGATGACGAGGGGATAAATAGGAGGAGCCAGCAAATTAACTCCTGGCTCTGAGGCTGGTGCATCCAGCAGAACTTTGGCTTCTTTGATCATGGGCGGATCTACAGGAAACCAGGCATGCTGGCAACAGGTGGGGATAGCCTAACCCGTAGGGGAAGAAAGACCCTGGGACAAGAATTAGCAGGGCTCATTCATAGGGCTTTAAACTAGGTATGAAGGGGGATAGGGATGAAACCAGGATTACAAAAGTGGTGCCTGGGAGCAGCAAACCAGTGCTTCTGGGTAAAAGTGTCAGCAAGGTCTTGCAGTCTGTCTCAGTGACGGCAGGGGATGGTGGTTTGTGTGGCAGCAGAGACATGAGGGGTAGTGATAATTTGGTAACTACAGAAGTGTGTAAGCATGATCAGGTGCAAATTAAGGCTTGCCCCGCCAAGAAAGTGTCAGGACAATTAGCCCAGCTGAAGTGCATCTACACTAAAGCACGCAGCATGGGGAATAAACAGGAGGAGCTGGAGGTCATTGTACAGCAAGGAAACTATGATATAATTGCCATAACAGAGATGTGGTGGGAAGACACACACACGTGGAGTGCTGTGATTGATGGCTACCAGCCTTTTAAAAGGTATAGGCAAGGAAGGAGAGGTGGGGGAGTGGCCCTCTATGTTAGGCGCAGTTTTGAATGTTTAGAATTTAACAGTGTGAATGATAGTGTTGAGTGTGTATGGATAAGAATTAAGGGGAAGGCCAAAAAGGCAGACATCGTGATGGGAGTTTGTTATAGACCCCCTAATCAGGATGTAGAAACTGATGAAATATTCTATAAGCAGCTGGCAGAGGTCTCACGATCATTTGCCCTTGTCCTCGTGGGGGACTTCAACTTCCCAGATGTCTGCTGGAAATGCTATGCAGCAGAGAGGGAACAGTCCTGGAGGTTCCTGGAGCATGTGGAAGACAGCTTCCTCACACGGCTGGTGAAGGCACCAACTAGGGGAAGTGCCCTACTGGACCTACTGTTTGTTAACAGAGAAGGTCTTGTGGGGGATGTAAAGGTTGGACATCGTCTTGGGCACAATGATCATGAAATAGTAGCATTTTCAATTCTTGGTGAAGCAAGGCAGGGAGCCAGCAGAACTGCCACCTTGGACTTCCAAAGGTCAGACTTTAGCCTGTTAGGAGCATGGTTGATAGTCTTCCTTGGGAGGCAGTTTTGAAGGGCAAAGGCGCCCAGGAAGGCTGGTCTTACTTCAAGCAGGTACTCTGAGAAGCACAGGAGAAGGCCATCCCCATGGCACGAAAAACGAGCCAATGGGGAAGAAGACCAGCCTGGCTAAATAGAG
>NW_009649770.1:570509-586472 GCF_000708025.1 Charadrius vociferus | reverse complement strand
TGGAACATAGGAAGTTCCATTCACATATACGGAAAAACTTCTTTACAGTTGGGGTGACAGAGCACTGGCACAGGCTGCCCAGGGAGGGGGTGGAGTCCCCTTCTCTGGAGATTTTCAAAACCCGCCTGGATGCAGTCCTGAGTGATGTGCTCCAGGCAATCCTGCTTTAGCAGGGGAGTTGGACTAGATGATCTCTAGAGGCCCCTTCCAACTCTGAAGATTCTGTGATTTAATAGAAAAATACTCTTTTTGACTTTTAAATTCATTAGTATTGACATCTGTCAGTTTGCTTGAGCAGGATGTGTTCACGCATTAGAACTGTGAACTGCAAGTTTCTGGTGTGCTCATCCAAAAGCAAATGTACATTGATGCCCATGCTGCAGACAAACTCAGACTGTGAGACCCACAAGGGTCAGGTTTAACTGATCCATCTAGTACGTCTACAGGTTGGCAAAGGGCAATTGCCATTCTGAGGGATATTTTTGATTTTATTTTCAATATGAATGTCAATCCAGTTTCAGAGAAAACCTAGATTTGGAAGTTTCCCATGAACTCGGCATCAACAAAGCTTCTGCTGAAAGTTTCACTGTGTGCCAGAGACAGTGTTTACATTCATCAGTTTATTTATATTAACTGAAAAGATCCCACCACCACCTCAAAAGCAAACACACTGCCTTCGTAAGAAACTGACTGCTCACATGCAGTATGTGCCACCAAACTGCATTGTAACTTCACAGGATGCACACATTTGTGTAGTTTGATGTAACATTACACACCTATGCAATTGCAAAGCATAGAAAAAAGAAACCCCTTTCTCTAACTGATATGTCTCATGTCACGGGGTCTCCCATTTCTGCACCTATGCTATAGAAATAGCAGATGCAACACACACTGTCACTGCCGTGCGCACATCTCCACTTAGTGGATAAATATGGATTTAAGAGCCAGAAAAAGTAGTTACAGGCACTGCTCTAATATGTTTTATCTCTGCTTAGTAGTACATTTCAACTGAAATAAGATTAATTATTACATTAGCTCTGGCACTACCAGCAACCACGGAACAGAGGGAGTAACAGCATTGTTTGGTAGATTTACTCCCTTGGGGAGCAGAGACATGATGCCTCACCAGAAGACAGATTGACTGCCTGCACCAGGATAACTCACCACAGACCTTTTCAGTGAGGCAAGGCACCTATGAGGGTGGAGAGGCACTGGCCCAAGTTGCCCCGAGAAGCTGTGGCTGCCCCATCCCTGGACGTGTTCAAGGCCAGGTTGGATGCGGCTTGGAGCAACCTGGGCTGGGGGGAGGTATCCTTGCCCAGGGCAGGGGGGTGGGACTCCATGATCTTTAAGGTCCCTTCCAACCCAAACCATTCTATGATTCTATGGCACAAAAATACAATACAGGACTAAAGGTCTTCCCAGAAGGAAACAGCACCTGCTCAGACCTACACCCTTCTGCCTTAGGAGGCAAGGAAGTCCCTCACAAAAACTGGAAGCAGAGACTGGTTCCCTGGAGCAGATCCACTTACGGAACAGAGCTGCCACAATTCATACCTGGTCAAGAAAGTGGCTTCTTAAATAGTCCAGTGCTTGCAGTATGCCATTAGGCAGCGGGTGGCTTGTTCGCTGAACATTCAGAAGCAAAGGAACCCCAAACACATTTTTGTCCTTGTAGTCAGAGGCTTTTATTTTTTTAATGAACTTTGGTATAGTCCTGAAAAAAAAAAAAAAAACAGTGCATGCAACTTATTAGCTCTCCAGCACAATTCCACCTGCTGCTTTGGTTACAGGCATGGGAAAGGATTTAGTTATACTTGCCACAACCCTAAATTCTGCCACATACCGGTACACATAGCATCATAAGATAGTGAGAAAATCCTTAAGGGCAATTATAGGAATGACTTCCTCATTTCAAAACTGAAATTAGCTTTAATAAAGCATCCTCATGTGAAATATGTTCCGTCCCTTTAGGACACTGCAGGTTTTTTTCACTTCTTTCTATATTCAAGTACCAGATCCCTATCACAAGATATTAACTGATAGTTCTAAGAGTGACTGACTTTGTCATTGGTATAGATCAAACTGGGACTTGAGGCTGAAGAGATGGATTCTCAGCCCCACCAGCTCTAACCCTCAGGTTCTGCAATCTCTGTGAAGGACCTCTGACAAAGCCTTGCAAATGGGCTAATTCAGAGAGAAACTAGAATGCGCTTTAAAATCAGTAACAATGTGACCACCAGCGAGGAGCAAAAGTGCAGTCCATAGCAGAGGAAATCCTGGAGCAATTGAAATAACCACAAAACTGCCAGCGATTTAACCGGGTGAAACTCCCCATCCTGCACGTGTGTAATCTAGACAGACAAGGAAATTCACCTGCTTAGACTAAATCCTCTCTTTCCAACACAGGTTGCTTTAACATTAGACAGCTTACCAGTTCCAGCCCTGCTTACTGGAAGGGGAGTATCTGTCCATTAGAGCAGTGAGTTTCAACAAAGCCAGCTTTTGGGTCCGGGCCAGCTGGGCAGCTGACTGGCTATCAGTCTGGATGGAAAGGCTTTCCAAGTTCACGCTCTCTTCCACAGACCAGTGTTGCTTCCCGTGCCTATGGGATAAATATTGTTTAAGCTTAGGACTCTTCCCATTGTCCCTGTTAGTTTTCTGCCTGCATCTGTGAAGCACCTAAGACTCTAAAGGACCTGCAGCTCCCAAGCTTCTTAGCTGCATTTAGACAAAGTACTTCTCACCCAGGAGGTACTCTGGCAATACAAAACATTTCAGTAAGAAATGCGGCGAGCAAGCCATAAAGTGATTCCAAACGTCTGATTAGGTGCTCATGCAGATAATGATGACAGCCCTGCTTTCAACAGAGGTCGGGCAGGCACAGATGTGCCTGCAGACCAGCAGTACCTGGCACCAGTGGTGCAGACCTTGCTACCCAGAACAGACTTCCTTAAGAATACTTTGTTCTGGAAAAGCAATTACATTTTGAATGGAGAGAATCAATGGGGAATGGTTCCCAAGGGGAAGTCTACTAGGGAAACCCAAGATGGCTGACCTGTTGGTCTTCTTAGGGTCTGTCAGGTATGTCAGGTCTGCAGAATTGATCTCCTTGCCCAGTTCACAGCTGCTCTCTCTCCCAGTGGTTGGGAGGTCTGCTGTCTTGTCTTCTGAGCCCTCTGTTTCAAGACAGATTTCTTTAGGTGAGGATGGATTCAAAGAGGTCAAGTCACTGGCAAAGTCTGAATCCCCATCATCTGAGAACTTCTCTGTCCACTGATCGACCAACTTTTTGAGACCATTGACATCTTCTATAACATTGTTAAGTTCTGAAAAAACATCATCATCGCCAACTTCTGCTGCCTCCAAATTACCGAGTTCAATATTTGGCATGTTGTCATATATACTTAGCCTGTTATTTGTGCATGAAAGGGGACTCCTGGGGGCTTTGGAGTCCTTGGAACTGCTTCTACTCCGGTTTCTTCTGCACCCATGAAAACTTCCAGTTCTCCAGTTGATGGAAGAGTTGTCTACTGGAGACAGGGAACTGTTTGTAAGTGCTTTGGGGAAAGTGCCAGGTTTATGGCCTTGTGGTATTTGAAACATCTGGTTCATTCGTAACGTCGTGTCATTTTTTAGATTTTGCTGAGATAGATCATTCCACAGCAAGTGCTTGCTAGAATCCAAGTGCTCTGCACACACTCCTCCATCCTCACAGTGGCTTTGTGGTTTTATAAGAGGACTTGTACTACCCACTGTGCTGCTATTTTCAGACTGATTGCTGCTATTGCAACCCTGGGGAGAAAAGGAAGAATTGTTCTTTGTTCGGATGCCAGAGAGGCTGGAAATATCTACACAGTTCAGCATCTTCATCTTTTCTTCATTAAGTCCTTCCAGAAGAACAGGTTCACTTATTATGGGTTTGGCCTTTGACTGACCACTCCTTAAGTTGCAGCTCCTTAAGTGCAACTTCTCCATTTTCTTTAGAAGGCTCTTCCTCTTTTTATATGGTGACTTATCCAAAAGCTTCTCCTCACTGGTGGTATTTAAAAATTCACTGGGGGGAGAACAACTAAAAGTAGAGTCCAGTGAAGTCACCTTAATTGAGGAACATCTTGAGGAACTTGTGCTGGTTTCCACATCTTCAAAAGGTTTTGGAAAGCTAACAGTGTCACTGTCACCACTGCTAGTACTATGAATCGAGGACACATCATGTTTCTCGCCATGATCCAGAAAGATAGTATCCTCGCTGCTGATGCTCTTCAGTATTGGACTGCCTGGGACTGATGCACTAGCACCTTCCTCTCCTGGGAAACCTTCTATGCTCTCAATACGAGACCATCTTTGACTGCACCGCTCATAAGCCCATTTGTTACTTATTGCACAAGGTTCATCATCTTCAGAGTCATCACTCTTAGAAGGAAAAAAAAAAAAGTACAGTTCAAGGGCAAGGTTTGGCAAACTTTAAATTACAAAAAAACGTAACAGAAGAGGAGACTTAAATTTTCTGCCTGCCTCCAAAACCCCCAAGACCAACATATGGAAATACAACCATTCAGTTACTGCAGGTCTGCTATGAGCTCTGTTCTTTTAGAAAAAAAAGATGCTGACAAATCTGGTAAGTTTACCACAGGAAAATATGACATATTTGATCTGAGGATTAAAAATTCTGTTTTGCAGCAAACCCAAAGGTTTTGAAGGATAATTGTAGTGGGTTTACATGGCCTTTCCTAAAGCCAAACAAATCAAATACACTTTCACATTTCTGTGACCAAAACTTCCATTTTCAGGTAAAGAAGCATTTGGCTGCAGGACTGTGGAGCATCAAAATCTGGCGCAGCCTCTTGGAGACCTCAGCCTCGCCACCCATTTGCCCCAGGTGCTCCATTTGCACCCGGCCAGCAGACTGTTAGAGCGACGGGAATGACCTGTCTCTTCTCTGTGGACCCTCTCTTGCCCCATTCTTCCCTGACAGCAGAGTGGAACTTTCCAAAAAACTAAGACATTTTCCCAAAAGATAACATTATTTTCTTGTTAGTCCTGCAGTTAATCCATGGTACTTAAGAGACTTTACAATCCTGGTGTTAACCAGCCAAGATGGGGTTATAACTCTGTTTTATCTACAGTTTTTGCAGGAGATGACAAAGCCAGCACAACTAAAACCTATCCAGCTTCTACTGGCTGGACATTCGGCATTGGCTGACGCTATTTGGACTGTTCATTTCAATTTCTTATTCTTCGTTCAGTCAATAAGAGTGAAGTTTCACTTCCAGACTTTAAATAAGACGTGAAACCCCTTAGGAAAGCAATAAAAGACATGCTGAGGTGGGACCTTGGTGCAACTCTTGGACAGTAATGTGTGTCAAATTATTTTTAAAAACTGTTTCAAAACCCACCCCTAACCTACCTTACAAAGTTGCAAAATAAACATTCCATAATTTCAATCTCCATTACTATGTTTTTCAGCAGAAAATGCAAATGAAAGAGCTTTGCAGGATGGAAGAGAATAGTAAGAAAAGTTCAGAAATCGCTAATCCTTCATACACCTTTCAAAACAGGTTTTTGATATAATAGCTAAACACATTTTTAATGAGAAAATTAACTGTATTTTACAAACATACTCGTTTCCTCTGACGTTGTATTTCCACTTTCATTGATGCACACTTGTTCAATGTGTTCAACCGTCTAGAGTATGAGAAAAAATACAGAAGTTTTAAATTTAAACTATTTTATTTCTCAAAAAAGAAAACATGCACCAAACTAGTTCTCAACTTCTACCATGGTGTCCTCATTATTGGCATCAACGACTGACATTCTATTGGAGGTTCTCCATACATTTTGGCAAAACCAGGGCCAACTAATAACCCCGTGATGTTCACAGTTCCAGGTTGCCATCTTAAAATTAGAGAGGAGGACCATAATTAATCAGTAAATTAAAATCATATTATGAGCTTTAATGATTGTGAAAAACTGTAAAATGATTTAAGATTTTGAAAATGAAAGAAACTCTGAGCGGACTTCTTAAAAAAATTAAAAAAAAAAGACGACATTAACCTGTATCCTTAGAAGGACTTTATTATCTACCATTTTAATTAAAACATGTGGAATCAATAAGGCCTCAAACTAGTCATTCACTTAACTGTCAAACAAATACGTGGCATCAAGAGGGAGGCACAATGGCAGCCTTCAAGGAACACTCGGGATAGAAGTCATATCAAGAAACAAAATATATCCAAAGTTCTCTAATATCTGCAGTGCATTAGAGATGTCTGTGCAAACAGCTCCCGTTGGTGCTCCTGTTACAAGCAGAATTTGAATTCAGGTGACCTAACAATACAGGAAAGGGCCAAACCACTTTGCCAGAAGAGTAACTTTCCGGTCCCTTAGGAGCTAGAAATCGTTACTGCATCCCTTGGATCAGCCAAGTGGCATGGACAGTCTGGAATTCACCTGCCAAACAACCTCATAATGAAAAGGCTTTAAAAACTGCAGTAAGTAATAAGAATGCCTCTACCCTATCCTGGCATTCTTACATGGGGAAAGTCCAAAGAGCAATGGGTTTGACTTTGCACTGACCGTGCGATTTCACTCGTGTGCTGTGAACACCTGTTGCAAACCAACAATTTTAAATCAATGCCTTTGCTTCTCACTCAAAAAACTATTCAGGAAAACAAAACAGAAAACTTGTCTCCTGTGAGGATCATTTTAGCTGTTTCTCTTGTGGAACAGCTCTGGTGAAGCTCATGAGTCCGAGGAAATCCCTGCGCTCTGTAACATGCAATTCTATAGAGCAAACTGTCACGCTACCGCATGCTTGCAGGGAACTGGTTATTCCTCCTCAGCCTGCAGACATGTCACATTACAGAAAAGACAGATTTGATGCTTAGTGTAACATCACTGAGACCTTGGCTGAAGAAGACATGCAGATGCATGCTTACTTTACCTTTAAATTCTTAAAACAACCAACTTCAGCGGTGCTAAAGTATGTGCTTCAGGGATTTCCTTCAATTGCAGGATTGGTGAATTTGTTAGTCTTTGACAAAAACTAAGGTATGAAAAGATGAATGACAAATAACTATGGAGCCTGGAGGTATTAAAGGTGATTCATAATTAATGTTTACCTGAATAGTGATTCAATCGCATCTCCATCTAAAAATTCATGATCTCTCCTCACAGTTTTTACGTCAATAGGAAACTGCATATCTGCAAACAAAGACATTTAATCTGAAAACTGAGTTATAATTGCAAAGACTTTGAATTCTGCAACAAATTTATCATAGCTGAAATAAATCTAAATCTATTTCTATAGCTATATATTCACACAAATGTCCTCCAAGTAAGTGAGGATCAGTTCCTCAGACCAAGCGGGAGAATAAATGTAGGTATATCTGCTTGCTGTCGTCGGTTACAGGTAGAGAAGCCTTTGCTGCATTTCCAGGAGCTTGCAGTGACTGAGCACTACAGCCAAGAAATACAAATTTAAATTTTTGCTTTGGTTAGGTTCTCTGCAAATTCTGCCTTCAAGTAGAGGATAAAACTAGGAGTATTTTAGACAAGCTTTTGCTGATGGTAAAGTACAATGCAGTATGTGACACATGCTCTTTGAGGAGTTGTGAGCCTGACAGATCATGCTGCGCCTGAAGCTCATCGATACACCGGCTGGAGAGTTCAATGCTCCGGCTTCTGAGATTTAGCCTTGCAGATGAGGCAACCAGTGAGATCCATCAGTATTTTCTTGCCTTACTTTTTAAACTTAACTTACCCCATCAAGTCAGGAGACTGCATAAACAGCAAGGTAACGCAGAGGGTTGATTTTGCAGAAGCATGACAATGTACATTTCCAGCAAACAGTAAGACTGACAGCTTATATATAAAACCTGCCGCAGTCAAAGGGGAAGCATTTCGACGAGCTATCATGTTTCATAGTACACAGCTTTCAAATTTGCTTCTATTGCTCGGCTTCCAAATTCTAATTTTGCAATGAACAGGGGAGGTGGGGATGAGAGCAGGCAGAGGTTACTGTTAGTTCATTTAACTGTAGCTCTTTGATAAACAACTCTCATAAAAATAGATTGGCTTTTGTTACATTCTATGTTTGTAACAATAAACATATTTTAAAGAAGAACAGTTCTAAGGTATAAGCACAAGTGTTGTCTGGAAATTATACAAGTTCTCAACAAATCTGTATCTCCCCCACAAGTAATAAGCACTCTTTGTAGCTTTAGCAACCTGAAAACACGCTGAAATTGCATTGTTTGACTGTGGCTGGCTGCCTCTGAGTATCTGTTTTAAAAACTTATGATTGCAAGGTTATTTTTTCAACATTCTTTTTCAAAACACCTATAAAACAATCTTGCTCAAGACCACAGGCTGGAGAGCCTTAGATGAGTTTTGGTTGCAATCAGTGAGTCGGAAAAAAATAAACAGCACTCCAAGGAAAGGAGCCTGAGAAAATTATAAGCACCTGAAAATCACAAAAGCAGACATTTGACTGCGTTCCTGTCTAACAATAATGAGGCAAGATTTGGTCCGTTACAGAATCTGCTGAGTCCATGCTAACCCAATTAAGATGTCACTTCTGCGAGAACACACACCAGGTTGCTATTTTTCTACAGGTTTGCATGAAGATATTAGAGAATTTGGAAGTGCTTCCATCAAAAGTGTCAGGTTCTGAAAGATTATTTATGTAAACAATTCTACTTGAATTCAGTGTCAGCTGTTGACAAATCTTTGGGATCATACCTTCAAAGAGCTGAGCATACTGGGGAAAACCGGCGGCTCTCAGCCAGTCGCAGGCTTCTCTGGCTTCAATTTCTGCAATGAGAACATAAAATTTTTCAATTACAGCGCTCACAAGAGTTAGTTCTTTCACACTCTAAGCAAGCTAATTCTATCTGGTGGATTCTCAGAGGATCTCGCATATGAATGTTTTGTTAGCATATTACTAAAAAGAGATTCTTGTACCCAACACACTTACATGTACACAGCTCTGGAGTAGTCATTCCAACACAGGACAGATAGCGAACAGACGAGAGTCTAGATATGAGCACATACTGGAGATGTCATACATCGGTGCACATCAACTACCCCTGAGATCTGGACAGTGCAGCATCTGTTATACGTCGAAATGAGTCACCAGAGAAGGGTGTACAATACACATGTCTATGCCCTCGCACAGCAAAGCCCATTCATGCATTCCAGTTCTGAGACATGGTGATAAGACACAAACAAATCCTATAAATAAACTTAAAATGCTATCACAACATTAATAACACTGGACACAGCCTAAGCGTTCCCAGAACAAGAGTTCTCAGGAGTACCTGTTGCTAGGGCCTATCAATATTTATTTCCTTGCCAACTACCCACGCAACTTGGCAGTCACTTCAGCATAGCAGATGTCAAGAATTAACTGCTCATTTTGTGACAATTCATAAAGCCCTATGGCCAATACTGTAGCATTCCCACAGGAGCAGGAACAGCATATAACTTCACAGAATCACAGAACACTCACCAGATGCCTCAAAAACATAAACATGTTTAGCATGAGCACATGTCAGCAGGCTCTAAACTCTGCAAATACGAGAAATTACTGGGTCTGTTGAAGAGGAGAGGATTCCCACACCACACTTTTTGTGTGTCCGCGTGCACTCCAGCACAGGTTACAACAGACGCCAACCAAAAGGTGCAAACTACTTTGAAAGAAATGTTTTAATACTACCTTAAAATCAAGCCTGCTCAGTAGAGAGAAATGTTTTTAAAGCACCTTAAAATGTAGCATGCTAGGCTAGGGGAACAGACCTGCTTCTTAAAACTATTTTCTTTACACATGCACTCAAAGATTAGGATTCCAAGACACTTCACATATCACTTCACCTATCCAAATTCACTGCTTCCTTTGCTCTGACTTCTCAGTTTTAAGTCATCAGTGCAACAGACTGAAGAAACTCATCAAAAACTTACAGAACTTCCATGATTTTATTATTCTACTTCTAAACTTTAAATTATTTCCATTATCACTTGAGTCATTTGGACAATGCCATCCATAACAAAGGCTTTTCTGCACGAAACTCTGGCTTTTTCATCTGAGAATAAAGTGATACCACAGGATGATAAGGGTATTTCTACATAAAACAGATGCACGACTCCTTTTTTTTTTCCCACGCTGCAGAACAGAAACTAATTTCTTCCACAATAGCCTATATACACTATGCCTACGTTTATTACTACACTCAATGCCATGATTTATCACAATCTTTATCATAACACAGCATTCACTGAATACCAAGACAGGAGACTGATAAAACACAAGCATTGTACTCACAGAGCAAAATAGGAAAGAAAAAAATCTGTAGAAAAGAGCCAGGAGGATGACCAGTCTAATACTAAAAGTCTTTGTAAAAACAAAGTGATTTTCACTTAGAAAAATGCAGTAGACTCTCTCAACCAGCTCAGCTGTGGAGAAACTATAGCTGTGCTCATTCCAGACCTTGGTTTAAACTAGTCAACTTGAGCCTGTGCACAGCTTTCCTGAGCTCAGACAGGAGAGCAACTGTGCAAGAGCTGAAGGTTCCCCAGCTCCCAACATGTTAAAAGTGCAGCTCTATTTTTAGAGCAAACGAAGCTGTGAACAGTGATGCAAATAAGAACAGGCTGAAGAATATTTTGCAGCTAGTGGTGACATTTTCAATGACTATGACTGAAAATACAATGGTATTCTCACACTTGGAGATGGCCTCTTCCACAGGTCAAGGACACAGGGGCCGGGGGAATTTTCTTTGCTAATGCAAATCTTCAGCCCTTTTACCATACCTTTGCACAGTTCCATGTCACAATGCCACTGCTGTGTTAGGAGACAACACGTGAAGCGCTAAAACGTTCCTGGCCTGCATGTTTATAATTATTTGCCATTAGATTTACTGCGATGATTTTATTGCTAAAATAACTACCAAAAGGGTCCTACTGATACCACTATATTTCAGGGAGATCTATGCTGCCTCCTCTCAATCCTACTGGAAATTGGAATCATAAAGGGATAACGAATGCCTAGGATTTTCAGTCTAATGAAAGGAAATTCGCAGAACAACCTGTATTGCAATGATAGTGATCAATATGAGAGAAGGAAATAAAAAGGAAATAAGGAATAATTGCTCAAAAGGAAATAACTGCTCTCCGTAGGGCTGCAATCAGCACCGACGTGCAAGACTGCTTTGCTTTTAGGGCATATGCAGCCTGAAGGACAAGTGAAAACTCGTTTGGTAGTAATGGCAGAATATAGATGAAGCACCCCACAGAGCTCTCCTTCAGGGACCCCAGAGAGCTCTAAAGCTCTGGGAATGAAAGTCACAGAGATGTAAAAGAAGAGCAATAATCATGAGTAGCATTAATGGTTATACTAACATACCCACCTTGGGCAGGACCTGTTATAAACGTGCAACAGATCCTTACAAATCCTGCCCTAATGGAGGAGCTAAAGTAATGATCAGTTCTGGCAACTTGCATGGTGCTTTAAGGCATGCATTTAAAAGCTGCCAAATTCAGTTTCTTACCTAAGATTCCTTCGGCAAAAGCAGAAACAATCTTCTTGAAGACTTTTGGGGGCTATTGAGAGGACCTTTACGCTATTTTTTCTGGCAAGACAAGTAGTATAGATGAACCATTTGTGCAGAAGACCCATTGCTAGCTTTTGATCCTAGCTTGGCTTCACAGCCTGTGTACTCGGCCTCGCCATGCAATGATGAGATGCACCTTCCCAGCCAGCCTCACTGACTGGTTAGAACCTGCTTCCCCATTCCTATAGTCACACAGTCACTACAAAAGGATCTTCCAGGTTTACAGACCAACTTTTAAAATAGATGTACGAATAAACACAAGTTGATAGCAATTGCTTAGTTCTTCCTGATGTTAGAATAGCTGCTCAGATGCTTGTTGGAGAGAAGTTAGCTTGTCCTGAATAGAAAATGGAACTTGGGGAGCCTTCAGAAATCCAGTATGGAGCAGCACCCCCAAATACTAGCCTGTGAGCTAGTTGTCATACAAGAGGATGACAATTTTTTAACAGATCTTTTGGGAGCCGCCTGCACAACAGAAATAGCAGAGCAACCCAAACATGCCACCTCCCTTCTCATGAACTGATTTCATAATTAAACAGATGAAAAAAAAAAAATCATTTCCTCCAAAGCTTTATATTCTACCTTAGATTAGAGTCTGCCAGCAAAATTTCCATGCCAAGACAGCTGTTTCCCCATGGGCTATAGGTGATAGGTTACTACCAGATGTTTATGAGAAACAATACACAAGTACATGACCTGTGCCATCCTATGGCTGTACCATGTGACACAGGTCCATTCTCTGCTGAAGATGATTCAGTCCAGTCCCCCTGAAAACAGCACTCAAAACGACGGCTGTGCCGCAGCCTGCCTGTCCCGGGCACCCCCAGCACACCTCGCTCTCCACGCTGCTGCTCCTTTTTCTCCGCTGCGGTGCCATTCTGTGCTCCACTGCTCCCTTCTCCCCGGAGCCCCAGGAGCTACATCAGCTTGGCTGACACCTCCTCTCCTTCATCCACTTGGGCTTAAGACCTGCAAAACCGCGTTCCCCCATCTGAGCACTATCCTGTTTGCAGACTGGAGAGCAAACCCAGACTCATCAGGTACTTAGAAACCAGATGCTACAACGTGTATTAAACCCCTATCAGAATGGACATCAATGTTAACAGAAATGCTTGCAATTATGAAAAGACATCTGTGCTGAGATTTAGGCATTCTCTCTGATATGTTTTCCTCAAAAGAAGAAGTACTTTCCAAATGAGAAGGGAGAGGCAGCAACTGAAGCCACTGAGAAGCTGTATATGAAAGAGGCCGGTCAGCCTTACAGCAAGATGACCACAAACTTCAACTAAAGAAGAGTGTCAGATTTTATTTCCATTTTTTAAAAACACTTGCTCTAAATAAAATGGAAGGATACAAATTTCTATTTGAAAGCATAAGTACAATGAACTTTATTCTCAGGATGCAGCGTGACTTTTCAGCTGCACAGCTGTGCTGCCAGAGCAGGAGTCCCGTTCTGATCCCTTTCCCTGCCTGCACGCTCCTGCCCTTCCTTCCACCCACACCGCTGAGCCTGTGCGAGCAGGTCTGGCCAGCCAAACTGGCAGGCAAGTCTTCGCTTTTTTTTGGCATGCTCAGGTCTGGATGCTTTAGCTTTTGCTTTCTGAGCTGGGTACCCTGCGTTCCAACGAGCACCAGTTGCAAGAGCAGTGCTGGGCACGTGCAAGGAGAGGTGTGGGAACGTGCAACTGCCCACTGGCGGCAGGTCTTAATTTATTAAAGGGATCTGTGTTTAAGCCTGAATCACGCAAAACCATGCCAGTGAGCAAACAGTTTGAGAGGTTTTCTTGCTGTTTGGAGCACCTCTACAGCAGTTACTCCAGGACCCCACCTGTCCACTTTTCTGGAGCATGCTGGTGCCGTGCTTGTGAAAGGGAACAGGTTTTTGCATCGTGCCCAGCGAGGAGGCACTCACACAGCCTCTCCCCCCCAATGCATGCGAGTGCAGACAGGAGATCAGAAAAGAGGACAGGACTGACACTTGACTTTGACTGCATATTACACCAATCTGGAATGAAACAGAAAAAAAAGCCAAATAATTTTGTTTTTTCCCAGTCTCTGTCTTTATATAGGAAGACTTTTTTTTTTTCTCTCCACATGGCACTAACCCTCCTACAACAGCAACAGACAAGCCCACAGCCCCCGCCTGGAAACCTGCTTGATTTGGCACACCACGGCCAACTGTTCCAGCACGACGAGATGCTGCCACCTCCTCTCATCACCAACAAACCCAAACTATCGTCAGCAAACAGCGGGCATGCTTGGCAGCCACAGGCCAAGCTCTGCAGTGCATTTTTCCTACAGCTCACGAGCCGTTGGCTGGGTGCTGGCAGGTCCTTTACATAGTGACTTAGATCCTGACATTACTGGTTGTGCTGGCAGTGGTGGAAGCGACGAGGCTTCTTCAAGGGCCATTTGGAGATAAAATTACAAGTTTCCCATTGCATCTTTCTGCTCTGTGTATCTTCCTGGGGCTATAAAAATTTGTACTACTTCTCTATGACTGCTAATAAGGTATTTCAGTTTATACACACTATGAAAAATGCATTTGCTGCGCTAGAACCATCATCTCCTGAGGATATTCGGAACCACATTATTCTTGCAACAGGATTTTCAGTAACTTTTTTTTCTTAAGTTATCTCCTATTACGTAAAGAAAGTGTCTGAACATGTTGTCTACTCAATGTTGAAGGCTCAAATGCGATGCTTTCAAAGGAGGGTGTTTGCACTGACCGGGGCAAGCAGTCAGGGACTTGTAAAACTGTCAAACTCTCCACAAGCTGAGACAGATCATAAATAAGTGGAAATGTTTATTATGTTGTCCCTTGTGCAACGCAAAATAGAAAAGCCTAATCGTACTTTATTAACCCACTGGAGAAAGAGAGGAAAAAAAAGGCTTATTGCTTGGAATTTTTCCAGGATAATTTAGGCTCCATGCAGATAGTGAATATAAATGTCTGGAAAATGAAAAGGCCAAAATATTTGTCCTTTCATTCTTGCTTTACTATCATGCTGGTGTTTTGGAACCACAGCCAACTCTTCAGTTATCACAGCTGGGAACTGCAGTGTACCCCAGCACTCTGTGGCAACTTTAATTGCATCTTTATCCAGCTCCTTGGCATTAGCTTCCCAAGCCAATTACTAGGACTCCCAAGCTGACGTTAGGGTCTTTACTCAGGTCCTTGTCATTAGCCTCCCATGTTGGTTACTGGGACCTAGACAAGTTTAGAGGTATTTAATTTGCAGACCACATTAACCAGCTTGTCAGTGCTGGATAATCTTTTATCGCTTCTACATAAATTAGAGAAGGTAGTGTTTGCTTTACAATAATTTCAACGGGCTCAAGGGAATTAGGTATCTAACTTCTGGCGACTTTAGGAGGAATGAGAGTGTAACTCTGATTTCCAAACCCACACTTGAAAATTCTCATCCAAGTGAATGGGGCAAGAGAAAGGGGATTTAGCTCCCTGCAGTCTAATCCCAGATACATTGCTTCTCTGTGCTTCGGTCCTGCTGGCTGTAAAGCGGGAACATTTCTCTGACGCAGAATCTCCTTACAGCTGCTCTTTTACCGGACCCTTGTACATGATTGAGAAATATTTGATGTAAAATTCCTGAGAGGAAGGGTAACAGGGAGGGTAATTGCTTGTGTCCAATAGAGCCAATATCAATAAACCTATAGCACAGAAGTAACAAAACCCCAAACAAGCGCATTGTCTGTGCTCTTTCATCATGTAGCACTAAGTTTTCCTTAATTCTACAAAATGCCAATAATACCACTGCGGGTGATACGACTTCAGCCTACATGTTAGGAACTATTTAATCCAACAGAGGCTGACCAGTAAGGGATTTTATTTAAAAGACAGCTACTTTACCAGCCCTGCTGTGGGTATGCTGTGCTGAGCCTGCTTACAGCAGTTGAGCCCACGTCAACAGACAATCTTCTACTTGGTCAATATAATAAAATTTGCTGATATTCAAAGATATGCTGCAAAGCCAGGAAAAGTACTGAGTGTTTCTTAAATGCATCGCACTACGAAGCAAAAGCAGCAGCTCCCAGAAGAGCACAATCTGAACCGTAGAGAGCGCAGGAACTAATTAGTCATCCACTAACAAAGCAGCGGGACGGCAGACAGACAATCTTCTACTTGGTCAATATAATAAAATTTGCTGATATTCAAAGATATGCTGCAAAGCCAGGAAAAGTACTGAGTGTTTCTTAAATGCATCGCACTACGAAGCAAAAGCAGCAGCTCCCAGAAGAGCACAATCTGAACCGTAGAGAGCGCAGGAACTAATTAGTCATCCACTAACAAAGCAGCGGGACGGCAGAGGAGGGGAAGGACTCCGAGCACCCA
>NW_009649770.1:537160-569889 GCF_000708025.1 Charadrius vociferus | reverse complement strand
GCGGCGGCATCCCGCAGGGGAGATGCGGCGACATCCCGCAGGGGAGATGTGGCAGGAGCAGCAGACTTGGTCCTTTGGACCTCAGCTGGGACAGGAGAGGAGCTGGGACCCAGCCACACCGTGCGGTTATTGTGTTGCAATTAAGTCCCTTGCCACAATAGTTTTCACAGAACAGACAGAACCTTTGCTTTTCTTTTGCTTATACAGACCTAGTCTAGACAAAAAATAGTTTGTGGTCTGAAAAATTCACATGCTGTTGAGCAATGGATCTGTGTGCTGAAAACATTAGCATGCTTTGTCACCTTCGCAACTAACCAGATTGCGCTTCATTTGCTGCTATGCATTGCTGCTATGGTTTTATTTCCTGTTTCGAATGATGCTGTTTTACTGACCTAACCTAATATGGTCCCTTCTCCAAAAAGCTGTAGATGGTCTATTTTGACACATTAAATTTAAAAAGAAAAAAGAAAAACTTTTGATCTGATTCTTAAGCCAAGCTAAGCAATACAAAATTATAGATTTCTAATGAAAATACATGATCAGCCTTGACAACCTGAACAACCATCATGCAGGAATACTCAACAAGGTACAGAGCGTCACGGAGGCTGGTCTTTGGAGAACATATCAAAAGTGCTAAAGCATTTAAAATTATTTCCCCAGGAGTTGACTTTAAATCACTAATAACTTCATAGATGCTGGACTGTTAGCTATTACAGTTCTATAGGGCAGACATAAGGGTGGGATGCTGTGTTAATTTACAGAGGTCAAATGATAACTCAGACTCTATGAATCATTCCAGATAACCAGGTCAGGCTCTAAATTTCTGCATGACAACAACTTCTTGTAATGTTTAAGCTCTTACAGTTTAGAACTTAAACACAGCAGAAAAAAAGGAGATTGAATGCAGTGGATAAGCAAAAAATTTCTATTTTAAACAAGAATTCTTCTGGATTGTGTCTTTTATTTTTTTTAAATGAAGATTTAAGAAGACAGCAGTATTGGGCTACACAATACAAACGATATTAAGGTATAATGTGATATATGGTGTCTAGCTGTGATTAGCTAAGAAAATGCTTTTTTTGCCAGACCCACCCAAAGCAACATAGAAAGTACACACCCTGCACTGATTAAATTCTCAGCTATGTGCTTGGGTTCAGAAGACAGAATGTGTAATTTAAGTCTGGGCATAGCATCAGTAGGCTGCTTCCATATGACAGAAATGCTCCAGCTAAACCATGCAGTTCCTCTTTCTCACTCTCATTTTTCTTTGAGCATTTGCCATGAGATGAAACGGCATAGCCCTAAAATGCCCGGCAACATCACTAGAGCCCCAAAACTTATGCCCTTGTTTGGGATTGAAGCCTGGAAAATGGGATCTTTCCCCCAAAACGGTCATGAGTGCTTCATTTCCTCTTTTCTGAAACCACTTACCCTTACTGAAGACTCTCCTGAACCTTTCGGATGTGTTGCGTTACAAGCTGACGTAACTTCACCAAACCCCAGCCATCAGACCACCGTAGGTCTGCACGTGTAGGCATCCTGTACACAGCGTCTCCAAACCAGCTACGTTCCACCTTGCTTAGACACCGAGATTACTCAGATATGGTGAAAGATAATCCCAGAGCTGGTCATTTTAAACAACTTAAAAAAATACTGCAGGAACAAAATTAAGCCTTTTCAAAAAAGAGCCTGCCGCTTCAAAATCCTTCACTCATACTTAACCAAAACTGCACAAGTTACTGAAGTTATTTCAGACAGGCACTGTGCCAAGAAAT
The DNA here is from genome assembly GCF_000708025.1 of Charadrius vociferus. Classification (NCBI taxonomy): domain Eukaryota; kingdom Metazoa; phylum Chordata; class Aves; order Charadriiformes; family Charadriidae; genus Charadrius; species Charadrius vociferus. The sequence continues at coordinate 568,114 of NW_009649770.1, read as the reverse complement.
GGAGTCACATCTCATTAAAGCCAAGCTTCTTGCATATTTTAATTCTGATGTCACTGGAATATTTCCCATGCAAATCCATTTAACAGAGATCACCTCACTCCTTTCTTCCCATCCTTCCTTAGTACTGCCTCCCACAAAAAACACTTTTCAGGAATCAAAGCTGAATGGAATTTCATTTCTGACTTTCTCTTAGAAAGATCCCAAAGTAATTGTTTTTCATTTTCCTTCTGATGATCTTGAGTTAACACAGGAGATCGAGAAATATAACTTCAGTTGTGACTATACTAGTAGATATCAATAAAGATATTTCCATGGAAACAAGTTGTTCAGAGAACAGCTGCATGATAAATTAAGGAATTAGACCAATTGGGAGGAAAAACGCAGAACAAAACACAGGCAATAGATTAAGACAGAGTTAAAAGAGATGAATATTAAAGGTCAAAGGGAAAAACAGCTAGTTACAAAGAAGAAAATTAATAAGCTAAATAGAAAAGGATTTGAAATAGGAAATAATCAGATAAAAGTAAGAAAAAACAGGTTAACAAAACCAAAAACTTCCTGACAAGGAAATCCATTGACTGAAAAGTATTTTCCCAAGGACAAAGACTGAACCTTTATCATCTATGACGCAAGGCAGATTAGACAAACTGCTAGGATGTGTATTTCAGGGGGCAAAGATGTATGAGTGAAAACCTGGACTGCATGACTGTTTTTCTTCTCCTGTGACAAGAGTAAGCTGAATAAAGTCTTTAACATTGCTTAAAAAGAGGGAAATAATATTGTTAAAAACAGATTCTTGGATACACTAAAGTAATGTTGAGACAAAGACAAAACATTAGCCCATTGTATTGTAAAAGTAGCATCTAGTTATCATTCTGGCCTTTCAGAAAGCATTTGTGTGAGAACAGAAGTCTGAGAAAAGAAGCTCATACAATGGACCCCTGAAATTAACAGCAGATTTTTTTTTTTTCCCCTGAAAACCAAGATAAAATGGTGTGGCTCTGAGTCAGTCGAAAAGCTGTTGGATTACAGCAAACACATCCTCATTGTTTGTTTGGTCTGTAGTCATTCAAAACCACTCACACCTGATTTTTACAGTATTCACCATCAAAATCTTAAAACATTATTAAAATCTTTTGAATAGTTTTCATAGTATTTTCTCCCTCTCCCAGTAAACTTTGCTTGGCTGCTTTCGCTGGGACCTTCCATTGAAACCTCCAGCAGATAAAGCTCTCACATTTCCAAGCTCACCTAGGAAATGCAGACCTGAAATCTAGAGATAGTCCTGATATGGATTTTGGTCCAGGACAATGTCAGGTAATCGTTAATTCTCATTCTTATGTCTTTCTTTCCAAACACAGCCTTCAAGAAATAGGTCACAACAACACACAGTGGTAGGAAATGTACCCCTTACCTGTTTTAGAAATCCCTGCAAAATAAAAACCAGGATGAATTTCCCTTCTAATACCAGATACCAGAACTAAGATAGAATAAAACACAAACTCTTTTCTTTTTTGTTTTAAAGGAAAAGGTAAAGCATCCTTGTTATTCCTGCATCCCTTAAAAGAAGTTGGTCCTTTTATATAGCTGCTCACCTGCTGCTACAATAATCACAACTTCTCCATGTTGTTATGAAAGGAAATATTGTGGAACTGTTGTTCCTGGAAAACAGCATGGAGTGTTGCTTTGTCCAGCAGGTGACAATGACTTGGTTTGATCTTCACTCCTTTGAATCCTTTTGCCCCTATTTCCATTAAAATTGAGCAATCTGCTTCTCATTACGGCAGGTCAAATCTCAAGCTGGAACTTAGCTTTTGCCTTCTGTTGTTGAAAGCCAAGCATTTTTTAAAGAGGAAAACGCTATGCTATCACAATGAATTCCAGGGTTTTCTCAAGGAACTTTTATGGTTAGACGAAACAAATTGAAGAATTCTTCCAGGACTAGTGAAGTTCCTAAAATGTGGGTGAGAGAACAGAGCAACAAAGAACATAACATCTTGTTTCATAGATTCGCCAAGAACACTTAACTTGAAAAAGCTCGGGAGAAATGTGCTTGTAGTGGGCGCATGGAGTTCCCCAAGGAATCTCCCCTCCAGGGATGTATATCCATGTCAAACCTTCCTGTCTGAGAACAGTGCACAGAAGAGTTTAACCGCGTGGTGCGGAGAACAGGGTACCCAGAGCAAAAGCACGCCCCGCCAACCGAGAAAAATGAGCACTTTGGTTTTCTCAATCACTTATCTTTTTCTCCCATTTCAAGAGCCAATCATGAAGGCAAAGGCGACACTAAAGGCAGAGCCACCGACACTTCTGAAGTCTCCACATGAAAGCATTAACACTACGGAGTGTCGGCCCGGGTGCTTGAGGAACACAGCTCCAAAAAATCTGTCTTCACAGACAGACGTCTCCGAGGAAGGAGAGCCCTCAACTACCTGATAACGCAACCTTGAAGCCTTAGTTTCAGTTCTTTCTACCAAAACATAGTCAATGTTTTGGATAAATAGCATTGGTTTCAAAGCATACTGGATTCAAATTAACACCAGCTTCTAGCTGGTGAAGCTGAAATAAAACCCACTTTGCATAGCTTGCAGAAAAAAATATGGTTGTTGCTTGTAATTTCTCACGTTTTCTACTCCCAGTAAAGTATCATCTCAGAAGGGTTTTGCCATTGCTGTTACTAAAGTGCATTTCTAGAATCGTAAGAATGCTTGTGCTTAGTTTATTTACACTCCAGGTAGAGCTGGGGAAGCTTTTAGATCACACCTATTTATATTTGGTCCTGAGATATTTGGGAATAGACGACTCTTAACTCTTTTCACATGCACACATGGACCTTACAGATTCCCTGTCATTAATGCTTGTTTTTTATCCAAAGTAGTATTATTTCACAAATGACAAAATGCTTTTCCCAGCAAAGGAACCAGGCTGGGATCTGCTACTCTCCCTAGTAAATCTCTGAAGCAACAACGTGTTCCCTAGAAGGGAAGTCTAGAGGGGTTTAGTGTGAGAAACAAATCCAAAAGAGTAAGCCACGGCACAGCCTTGGAGATGTGTGCCAGGTCCTGTTCTGGCATCAGCGAACACAGTGTCCTGCCTTGGACAGGGGCGATCGCTGCCAAAGACTTAACGTGAAACGGGAGAGCCAGACGATCGCATGGAAGGAGGCAAAATGTCAAGACATATAAGAAGCATCTCTACTTAACACATGTGGAATTGTATGGAAAAGTATCTTCTTTCAACTCTTCCCACGTAAGAAGCCAACAGGCTGTAATTAGCTTTGATTCACAAAGCCTTCTTTCACAACCCTTCTGCCCACTGCTAACTGCCTCCTTGGATACAGCATCTGCTTCTGGCAGGTAAGCCTGATGGGACGCCGACATGGAGGTGGTGATGAGTGACTTGCCAGACACTGGGGCATGCCAGTTCTGAACAGAGATGGGGATCCTTGTACTTCCCTGACGCTACTGCTCAGGTTTTCAATATAATGCCCCACTGCTTGTGAAAATTGGTTGTGCTGGTATTGAATTTGAGTCCACCAGACACAAGTTTCAAAAAAAGGGGGGGGAAGAAATCCAGCAGCAAGGGCTCATTTTTGTCCAGCTTACCAAATTCACTTTGATTATCTAATATACACACACTGGTATAAATGGCACTTAGATGAGGGAGGGGAATAATAAAAAAATCAGAGCTTCTGGTGAACTAGATGGAGTTCCACAGAGCAGACAGCTGCCATTGTTCAACATTTAAATTTTACATGGAGGAAGAAGTTAGAGAAGGAAACGCCTCACCTCTGTCTCAAATCTGAGACAGTCTGTAGTCAGCCATGTCCCATGTTTTCTGAAGTGATTCTGAAATCTGTCCACCCACTGGCTCTGCCCAGGCGCACCAGCCAACAGCACTTTTTCTCAACTCAACGTGACTGTCAGTTGAGCAGCACAGAGAGAGAACAAACTCACTGGGACATTTTGAGCTATTTAGGTAAATAAAACCAGACGGCCCATGCTATGTCTTACCCACATGCCTCCAAAATGGCTGAGACTTAAGCATGAATGGGTGATCCATTCTAGAAAGGACATTTTGACACTTGGGAAATAAAACTTTTTGTATAAAATAACTAACAAGAGTCACTGCTATGCAGCTGTGTCCCTCTGCCACATAGACTGGGCCTGAAGGCATAAAGTTGTTCAAAAGTCCATTCTAAGCAGTTCCTTTCCCAGCCCAGAGGCAGCACGAGCTGCGTCCCTCCTCACTGATGCTGCAGAGGTTGTGTGCGGACACTAACCCTTCGGATGGCAGCACCGCCACCGCACCGGGCTCTGGGCTTGGTACGCAGGGAAAGCGTCACAGGTGAAACTTCCTCAAGACGTTGCAGCATGCCACTATCCCTTGTGAAGCAGGTGATGAAACACACACACACACAGAGACAGATCTTTCCTCCGGCGTTCAGACATTGCTGTGATATTGCTGTGAACCAAGTTAGACAGGATCTGTATCCAAACTCTGGATCCCCTTTCGGTCATTATTCTTGAAAAACAGCTGTTTCTCGCCTGACCAGAAAAGATGAATAGTACCTTGTGCTTGTTTTTCTTCCTATCTTCATGATATCTAAGCTGTTGAATAAAGCAGCTGGACAGAGGATTCCTCAAAGACCCAGTGGATGTCCATTCCAGCCACAAATCAAAGCAGCTGGACAGGTCAATTTTTTTGCCAATCAGTCGAAGCCAGTACCTCCTAATTTTAGCAGATTTATTTTACAAGTGAAGAGAGTTGCTGGTTTCTAACAGTATGTCTTCACAGCTCAGGAAGCAGCAATAAGCAAGTGCCGTACTAGATCAAAGACTATCCCGAGATTATTGCTACACACAGTCAGACCTGCTTGGTTGGAAAGCCCCTGAGAACAGGTTTGTGTGTGAGTTTTTCCAAGAACTTCCTGCTTTTGTCAGAGAATTAAAGACATCTGAATTTCAGTACTTTGGAACTGGTGGTGGTCCAGCATTATTACCATCAACATGGTATTGCCATCAATGCGCACAATGTGATGCAAAGGAACATGCAGTGCTTTATTACCGGAGAGCTAGGTACAGTAGCTCACATGAATAAGAAGCACTAGAATATATAAACTTTGGAAATCTCAGTAATTTATTGGTGAAATTACTTATTACAATAGTAAAATCTGAAAGGTAATGAGGTTTTGATAGAGTACTGATTCAACAGATTTAACAAAAACTTACTTGAATTCTCCACGACAGTTCAGTTTGGCCACGTCCACATCCTTGTTTCATTATTTGCAAGCATTTGTGAAGCCATAATTTTGCCCAGATGAATAACTGGGGACCAATAGCTGTTACCTACAGCTAGCAAATCTGCTCTTCAGTGTAAACAACTGACATCACAGCAACTTTGAGCAGTTTGCACTCCCCCCATAGGCTAAAACTATTTCCAAAGATATTTGATGAGTGTTTACCAATCTATTTCCAGGAATGTGTCAACAAGAGAGGAGCAAAAAAGTGTCGTGGTTAATTTGAACCAAATCTATCATTCTAGGTTATGGACTGATTTTATGATATAATTTATGTCATTTGCTGTTTTCCCAGCTCAAGTTTATCATCAACTGATAATTCTTTGAAATCTTTGAAAACTTTCCAGAGAACGCAACCATTATTTTTCTGTTTTGTTTTTTTGTTGTTTTTTTTTTTTTCTATGCACTCTTTTCTATGACATATGCTTAAACTTTTCATTTGAATCCCTAATGTTAGGCCTATAGTAAATTCTCAATGCCATTGCCATTTGGGAGAAATAATAGCCAAAAGTTTTCAATAAATAGCCTCAATAAATTCCATAAGTAGATGTAACATTTTCATCTGAAAAGCAGAACAGCTTGTATCTGAACCTCAGAGAAGCTGAGACTCATTTTGGCTTTTCACTTTGGCACTTTAAATGAGATGAAGATGTCAAAGGGAACAGGAATAAAGCAACCAAGGAGAGGAAAAAAAAAAAAAAAAAAAAAAAAAAAAAAAAAAAGAGACTACAGATAAGAATCTGTAAGGCAAAGTGTAAAATTGCAGTAGTAACTTGTAAATCCGTTTCCAAATGTACAAAATGTGCTGTCTAGACAGGTAACTACAGAGGGTCTCCCGTTGCAGCCATTACACAGATTGTGACAAAAGCCAAGAAACAGGTCAATATTCTGAATGCTTCAAAAATAGTTTCCTTTGCAGCAATTCTAAAAAGTGGGTAAACTCTGGGAAGATGACAGTGGTGCTCTAATCATATATCTCATTTTTACATTAGGTCTGGAACTGGTGTCAAATCGATTTAAAGGCAGCATAAAACTGAATTCAAATGTTGTCAATTCAAAGGCTTAGCCCCTTAAACAGACTATAATTTATCTCAGCAATGCTTGGAAGCTCACTTTAATCTCTACATGGTAATTGTTTACCAAAAGAAGAGAATACACTTCACATATGAAAGCAGCTTTTCAGAACATTTTATGAATATTTTAAAGCTCATAAAATAAATATTTAATATAATTAATAGATAACATCCAGCTGTCCCATCTGTCGCGGGAGTCCCATTTCCCCTCTGTCCAGCACCCACCTGTCCTGACCTGAAATGCTCTATCTAACAATAGTGAGAAGCAACTGCTGGTTGGATTGCAAATTCATTCCCTTGGGCTTCCTAAAATTCAGTTTTCCAAAAATGCAGATGGGCACCGAGTAGTGGAAACAGCTCAAAACTGGGGCAGGGATGCCTGGCAGCCCCAGCACAGTTTGCCAGTCCCCCAGGTCCCAGCTGGCGCCTCTGCCCACGCACCCGCACTCCCCCAGCTACCAGGCACCGGGACGTGCCGAGACCCCGGGCAACCATCTCCAGCTGTAGACCTGCCAGAGGTCAGCTGAGCATCCCTCCAGCCAGGCTCAAGTCCAGCTGTGGCTGCTCAGCGCCACCGAACTCCCTCGCCTCGGGGCCCCACGTGCACAGGGGCTTTCCAAGGGGGGACTAGTTTTGCTCTGTGTTTTATGGATCCAGCGTGTCTCTCGTCAGAGTTTAAGTTGTGTACATAACTCGTGCTGACCTCTTCCTTCTTCTCCGAAGCACTCGTCTGAGCCAGATATCTGTCGGGCGTCACAAGGCTGCCTATTTGACGCACTATTTTTAAATAACTTGCAAATATTTAAACAACATTTCTGTCAGCATTACATGTTTAGAAGACATCCAGAAATGTCAAGAGTGCCCGAGCGGGTTGGCCCAAAGCGAGCACAGCAACGCAGCAGCTTACCGAGTGGCCGGCGACTCACAGTAGCTTATGCAAAGCCCCTGGAGAGCATCTCGGAGGCTCTTAGCACCCCGGCAAAAAGTCCTTTGGGAGACAAGCTGCGTACTCACAGCGCAAGTGTCTGAGGTACCAAGCCTTCACTGTGGTTTAGGTGTGATTTGCGTTTTAGGGTATAACAAAGAACCCAAAGTCACTACTGAGGACATGAACACACAGCCTTCATTCTGTGATCTTTGTCAGGTCCTGCAAGCTCTCCCAGCTCCTCTCCTAGAGGAGGTGAAAGCCCCCATCCTGGCTAACCAACCTTTGCCACTTCTAAGAAAGGCTGTAAGCATAGGTCTGAAGACTAATTGAGCCCACAGTCCTATAACACAGCTGTATGAAGTGAAGACAAATCCAGCTGGATTTTATTTCTAACATACATTTAAGATACTTGGTTGTATCTTCCATAACACCTCTAGCTGACCACAAGGTCTCCACTACCAGGTGATGGGTGTAATAAAGCCTTCACTATCCAGGTGTTCCTGTAAACCAGCTTCTGTTTTGGAAACATAGCAAGTCCAGTAAAGCTTGGTTTTAAGACCTTAAAGCCTTAAAGGTTATTGAACTACCTTGCTATAACAGACTTTCAAAACTCAAAAGAAGAGTATTTCATACATTTTGAATTTGAAGAAGATTGCTGTTAAGATGTCCAAAAAAGAAATACTGACACTAAACCACCTAAACCACCAAAACTCATTAATAAAAGCACTTCAGATCAAAAGACCTTGATTTGCTTTAGCTGACTTCAGATTTCAGCTGTACCCAGTCCTTGCTTGAGGCTGAAGTGAAGCTCAGTGCCTGCCTACTTACGACGGGAGGCTGCGTACGCTCTTGTTTGTGTCCAGGCGTAACACAACTCCCAGCTTTTTGAGCCAAACAATTTTTCCTTGGATGGCTTGGCTGTGTAGGCTATTATAGGACACGGAGTTGGCAGGTCACAACAGTCTGTGTTGTTCCAAGAGAGGGCTGGCAAGACCTACGAAGCAGACTTCAATTCTTCACCTTCTTTTTTAAGAAATGAGGCAGATAAAGGTGGCTAAGTCAGAATAGTAGAAAATACACATGCCGTTTCCTCTCCTTGCCAAATATCCACAAAATTACTTGAGCTAAATGTCATAGGCTGGTGCAGAGTTAGATTTGGACGGTATAAGGTACACATAACCTACCTAGGCAAGGTAACAAGTCAAGTGTGCATTCCATACATAAAAGGCTTTCGAAGGATCAAGAAAAAAGTACATTATCCTGTCAATACCAGGATGTCAGCACAGGCAGTCACCTTGTAAGTTGTGCCCTGCAGAAGAGCTCAGTTTCTCACTTTTTGCAAAACAACTTGGCCTGATATTTTGGATAACACAAGCCTTTTAGCTATTTCTCAGTAAGATCTAAGGAAGTTTTGAAGAGAAGATACCATCTCTACATCTACCACAGGCAGTGAAGTAAAAAGATTCAAGCCTTCTGACTCCAAACGTCCTTTCCAACACATTGCCCCTACATACTAAATAGGAACCCAAATTTCAGCCAACGTCAGCCATCAGATGTGCCATTTTCTGCAGGTGTAAACCTGCCAAGAATGAATGGGCAGGCAACTGTGTACTGCAGTTCATGTGTTGCTAAAAGTTTTTGGGATATTTGCCTAAAAAGCACCGCCACATATTTCAGTGACAGGAGGATTTGTCTTGTCTTCCCACATTTAAGAATAACTATTGCTGTCGGGTTCCAGCTGGACCTGGGGAATGCTGTGAAGTTTCTAGCTGTGGTATTCAGATAGTCCTTACCTCTGATAACACCAAGTGAGGAAGTATCTGGGCTGATAGGACCTGATGGGTTGGTTTACATCAACATCACTTACTCCACTATAACTCTTTGCAGTTCTAGTAAAGGAGACAGTATAGTAATACAAAGTATTCATATGTTCCCTCTTTTCTCCTCTCCAGAAATGCCCCTCTTCATCTTTAAGAACTAAAAACAGCAAAAGAAAAAAAAGATGGGCACCGCTCCCTTGCAACATCAGCCAGCATAAGCAGAGACAGCACCCACATGAAATATTTTACCATTAATGGCTCCAATAGAAAGTTTTCTGGATGATCTATGGAAGCCCTGCAATCAGAGGGCTTATTATAAGCTTTGCTCAGCCCCATTTCAAATTGATGATTCTCTGATGAGAGGGAAGTTGCCCTCACTTGTACCATCACATTTAGAAATCTGTATAAGTCCTTTTGATGTTATTTGAATGACCACTTCTGAAAGGTTATAAAAAATGCAGCTAAGCCATATTTGTTTTTTTCTGCCATGTTTGGAAAGTGTAAACACTTAAATCATCAACCAAGTGCATAGCATTCATATTCACCATACCTTTTAAAAGCATACTTAGCATACCACCGAGAAAGATTACTCTGCTGACAGAAATCAAGCGTCTGGATTAATTTAAAGGAGTGCATTTCACAATCCATCATTCCAGAATAGGAGAACAAGGAACTGCTCAGTTACATTAAATGGCGAGTTACTCTGGAACAAATTAAAGGAAATTCATCTCTGCACTGTCTAGTCCAGACGTGTAATTCAGGGCTGATGCTATTAAATGCCAAGCAGTCTAGCTGAATTTCATAAAGACTGCATCATTTTATGGCCGATATTTATTTATTTGCACTCTTGCCCAACATGGGAAGCACCAGGATTTGTGGCTTGTAACACGAGTCGGCAGTTTCAGGCCAGCACTCTTCAAGGACTATTTGAAGGAGAACAGGTGTGGGAAAACCAGCCTGGGAACGATGGGGCAGAAGCAAAACCCTCCTGAGCCAAGTGGAGAGCAAATATGGAGGCTGCTTGCTGCTCCCGCTGCGGTGTGTTTGAACTGGCAGCAGGGCCTTCTTACAGCACGTTCTTCTCTTGGGAAGCCTTGGTGGCCATCACCGGCTGGATTTGGTCCATGTCCATCAGCTAAAGGGTTCTCCGTTAGACCCTGCCCAGTCCACGTCCAGCTGGTTCAATGGGGCGTTGGACTGAAGGCTTGTTTTCTTCTGAGAAAAGGATTTACCTGATAACCCAAGAGCCCACATGCAGAGACAGTGAGGCTCAGCAGAACATATGATCTACTGAGCAGATTTTACAAACAGTAGAGGGAATGAAGAAACTTAATAGAGGATTGTAATAAGGAATATACATCTGTGCAAAATTCCTTGTGGTACCACTTGGCTCTAGCTTTGCAGATATTGCCCACAGCCTAAATTTCTCAAAGTGTATTTTTAACCTTCTCCTTTTTTCCCTTTTTTCCCCCTAATCTTTCAATAACCATTTTCTATCAACTCACCTTAGTTTTCAGTTTAAATTTTCAACGTTTTCTCCTTGGATATGTGTAGATAGATTTAACACAACCTTCTCATAACAGAAGAAAGAGTAGTTTGAAAAAGAATGCTCCAAAGAGATGCAAACTCCTTTATAACCATTGACTCTTCAAAAGTAAATCGGAATATTATCCTGATAGTGCTATACCTGACAACATTCCAGACTAAACATTAGCATATTTCATTGACATTCCTTTCCCTAGCTAGGTCTCGTTTAGGCAGTGAACAGCAGAGGCATTACAGTACAACTGATGGCACAGAAAGACAAACCGGCTCCCACACCTGAGGACCTTGAAACCTTGGGGAAAGACGTGCTTCAAAATAGAGAGGAGCTCAGCACCTTCCAGAAACCACAGGCACCGGTGACAGGGATGCGGCTGGCACTATGGGATGAGTGGTTTGTACATGCTTGCAAGCCGGCGTCTCTCAATCTGATGGGTCAGAGCGCTGCCTCTCTGCCGGGCACTGCCACATTCACGGAATCACAGAATGGCTTGGGTTGGAAGGGATCTTAAAGATCATCTAGTTCCAACCTCCAGATCTCCAACCCCCAAATCTGCGCCCACCTCCCGAATCTGCAAACCTCCTCCCTTGGCGCCCACGTCCCTTCTGTGCTGCGGGCTCCCACCAGGGGCTGTGGCTGTGTCCCCTAGGGAGGACTCCTCCTATTTTCCCATCTGCTTTTCTCTCTTGCTTCCTTTTTCTCACCATGCAAGGCCAAGAAGCAATCGGGAGAGTGAGCAAGAAAACACTGTCTCTCACACACACATATACATCCTGGTGTAGAGGAAATGTCTCCCACCCCCACACCTCCCGTGTCAGCCTGCAGGCAGTGGCTGTGGCCAGTGGAGGAGCTTGCTGAGGAGCGAGAACATACACGTCTACCATCTACTGACCTTAAAGGTATGATGGGAGAGCAGGACTTCAGCCAGCACCCAGTTCAGCATTAGAGAAATCCCCAGAGCTTAAAGCTCCCTTTTTCCAGGTGGGGCAGACACTGGAAGGCCAGTGAAGCTGCCCTTTGGACTGGCAAATGGACAGGTCTGAAGGCACAGCCAGAGAAAAAGTGACTTGCTCAGAGGAAACCTCCAGGAGAGCCAGCAGCACTGCCCTGGGTTCTCTCCCTGCAGACGGGTGTGCACAGCTTTTCACCGTAGCGACGTATGCCGGCAGGCTGGTGCGCTGTCGAGGGGCTGTCTCTCTGAGCTGCGAGGTCAGGCTGCGTGTCGGTCCTCCTGCAACCTTGCAAGCATGAAGTAACAGCCACGAGCTGTTACCTGAATCTTGTCCAGGTGCTGTAATTAGCAAACCTGCCAAGCGGATTTCATATTTGGTAGCAGTAACTTATTCCTCTATTTGCTTCCGACCTAATGCGTTTAGGCATATCTCATAAACCTCACACAGTAATCAGCTTGAGAGCCAATATTTCTGTAAATCCTGACTTCCAAAGTGCCGTGCTTCAGCATAGCAAAGAGGCATCTCAGTTCCCCAGGTCCTGTCCGCACGCTCTAGGAAGGACCAACACGCGGGGGGAAGGTGTTGCTCTGCAGAGCTATGCTGAACGGGGGAAGGCAGAGCGAGAGAGGAGATACGCTGCTGTGGCGTGAGTCACACGGCGGGTGAATGGGCAGCGCTGAATGCAAAACCTCCCGACAAACCTCACCCTTTAGGGCTGGCTTGCCGCTCTTCTGAAATCGGCATGGGATTATCATTTCCGTCATCTTAGCGTGAGTAATCCTACTCTATTGTAAAGGGGAGCTTCTGCTGAAATACCAACCATTTGTTTTTATACCTTTGGCAAAACACCTTTTCCTTTTATTGTCTTAGCCAAAATCAGCCCAATTTTTCAGGCTGATTGGGCATTTGGCAGTAATGCACCTAAATGGCTCTCGACTGCTGTATGATAACTGAGCACTGGCACAGGAAGATTTATAGCAGTGAGCCCCAGGTAAGGATGCTCCATTTTCCTGCAGACTGATTAGTACTGTCTAGTCCAGTGATTTAAGTGTTTTTTCAAAGAACACATTTGAAGAGCTGAAATGGATACATATTGTCAGCTTCTGGCAGTTTAAGTGCAAACAGCTGCCCTGAAAGCTCTGTGCAGTACCACAAAGAGGTGAGCCTCTATGAAAGCTAGTCAATCAAAGAAGATAAATCTTTGTGTCAGTTCCAATTATTGAGATACTCCAGTTAACTCAGGGAATCATAGACATTAGATTGGCTTTAAATGCCCACGTGGTTGGGACCATACCATTGCTCTTGGGAGGCAATTTCACTGTCTGACAGATCAAGAGGCTTTTCTCAGCTAGTTAATTCCAATTAAGTTTTTCCTCTCAATTTCATCCTACTATCCATTATCCTCAGTCAGCTACCCTTAGCAATTCCTCTCCTGCCATGCTGCTCGTGCTAAGAGTCCTGGAAATGGTGACATTATTACAAGTACCTGGTGATGACACCCATGAGACCTCCTATCACTACAGCCTCAGAGCAAAGATGGTTTCAGTCTTACAGAGCTTCTTCCAGCTGCTAAGGCCTTTAAACAAAGCTATACACTTTAATTTATAAAGTTAATACCAGTAACCACCCCTCCTTGTGCTTTGCCTCTTTTGTCCTCTGTCTTTGTTTCTTCTGGCTACCCTGACTTCAAATACACAAGTGTGAAGATGAGTTGAGATGGTGTAACACTAGAAAAGAGCGGCTGCAGAATTATCTCCTGATATTTTGCTAGAATGCTACAAGCGCCTGTGTCCTGGAAGACATTGCAAGTGTAGATATCACAGTACAAGAAATGACTTTTTTTCTGGCATACTGCTGTGTCATGAGCCTTATACAAAGGAAAAATTACAGGGGATTCCATTAAATAACTCCTTTTCTTGCTCCTCCAAAAGTTAATGGGAATTACCAAGTGGATGGGAATCATTGGTGTCTTATCTCTGATCTCAAAATGGGCTGGTCACACAGCTTCACAGCTTCCCTTCCCTTAACGACACTGGCAACTCTCTCAGGAAGACAAATGAAATTAAACCATTTGTAAACATATTCCTCCAGCTCAGGAAGGTCAAGGGTTTTGCAAGTTTATTTCAAGAAACAAGAGGAATTCATCCCTTTCACCAACGCAGCAGTGAGCATCAAAGGGTGGCATACTCCTCTGAGGAAGCAGGTCCTCTTACCAGAGGGTGGTGGAGGGAGCCCGGGGAAACTGGGCTTGAGGACTATCGAGGGTACCAACGCCCCTTTGGTGGGGGTGATGACCAGCGGGAGACACAAGCATCTCAGCTTCCTGGTTGGAGGGTTGTGCTCTTTGTCTACTCAGGAGAACACAGGATTGTGTCAACCAACCTGGCATGTAGAAATAACTAGCCTTCACCCTGGCTCTCAGGAGATGAGAGTAGGAGCTGCTGCTGTCATGGTAGTCTTCAGACCATGGCTGATGGTTCCTGGGGCATGCACTGCATGCTCCTTGAGGGCCCTTGCTGAACCTCAAAGCTCAGCTATGCAGCAGCAGAGTCTAAAAGGGTCAATAGAGTAAGCACCAACTGCAGGTAAAGAAACATGTGTCCATGTGAGAACCAGCCTTCGGGCATGCCACAACTTGTGAAGATCACCATATGTTCCCGTGAGTACAACCTCCCCCTAATTCACTCCAAACTTGAGCAGTTACTCTTTAGAGCATGGATTTTTCTAGGCCCAAGGTGAAGCCAGCATACATGAATGAGTGGGCTGTACTGCAGGGTCTGGTCACTTTATGGTTTTCTATGTAGAGTTTTTCTTATTTTGCTTACTTTTTTTTCATCAAAACAGATTGTAGAGATGACTTTTTAAAAGCAGAGTCAGGCTTGCCCAAACCCTAGAAAATGGTCAAAAGAGAGTAAGAAAAATCTCTGAAAACTGATGTTTCCTCTGACTATACCTAGGGGAAAGCCTGGTCGGCTGCAAGCGGCCCCCCAAGCCCAGCTTCATGTCATGGCTTGCACTGCACATCCCGTCCCTGGCATGCCAGGCAGCTCTCAGGGTGGCAAAGAGAAGGCAGCCTGGCGTCCTCAGCCTGGCCACTTTGATCCAGCACGCCGACCTCAGAGCAGCCCCCGACTGCCCAGAAGCTCTTTCCTGCTGCCAGTCTTCTAAACCAGCCTGTCCTTTTGCAGGTGTATTTTTAGCATCTTCACTTAACCATCAGTAGAATTTGAAATTGGCTACTGTGTGATCATACCTCGTCTCTAGCATGCTCCCACCGCATCTTAAATATTCACTAGTCTTCTTTGAATCATGAGGGCATGGGACGGGAGAAAGGAGTCAATATAAGGAGGAGATAAGTATTCTACTCTTTTTCTGCAAAAATAAGATCTACTTTAGCCATTCAAAATACGTAATCAGTTCAGCAGCAGAATAAGCTGATTATGAAACCTGTAGGTATTTTCTCTGGCAGGACAGAGAGACATATTTCTAAGAAAAAGAAAACTGGAAGAATTTCAAAATTATCAGTTTATTACCAAATAGCTGCTCTTGGCTAGAACCTCCATGGAGGGTACAACAGAATGTACCAAGCCAAATTCAGCCTGTGTTGCACCAGCTAAAGTCCAGAGGAACTGCTCTGAGGTCGTCTGAAGTCAAATTGACAGAACTGGGCAGAAGTCCTGCATAGATTTACACCCGTGATTAACTTTATACTACATGCTGTCCCGCTGAGATCCCAGGGATAAAGTGTGTGCATGGTCAAGTCAAGGTTTGAGCTCCAACCTAGATTTACACCAGTGTAAAGGGAAGCACTACGAGCCCAGTATTTATGTTATTCAGGCCAAGTAAAAAATGTAGTGGCAGCTGTGAACAGTCTGAAAATCAAAACCCTGATGGGAGGACCTTCACGCAGAGGTTTGGGTTGTTGTTGCAGCTGACTCTCTGCATCCCCTTTATCTTTTTTTTTTCCTTTCAGAGATGTTTGACCTTAAATGCAAAAGGATAACATGAGTCAGGAGGAGTGTTTATTATGTATGAGATATTTTTCTTTCATGTTAGCAAAATCCTTTTGTAAAAGTTGGCAGAAGTCCTTGTTACAGCTAAATTTCAGACCCATGAGTGATCTGGAATTTAACATTATTTATGTCTCAGTATAAAAAAAGCAACGAAAAGGAAGCAAATTCAAAGAAAATAATCAGAGCACAGCTGAGGTCTGGTAGCTTTACTTTTTTAAACCACTCAAGTCTATCATATCCCTTGTCTTCACTGATGTCGTATAACTATTTCAGTGGTTTGAGAGCTTCCTATGTAGCAGCCGGAGTATTTGTAGAAATTACACATTAAACTTTTCCACATTGTTTCACAGGCAAGGAGCATGAAGCACTTTACAGATTCCAAGAACTACCTTGCACAGCAGAGCTCCTATTTACAGATGTGCTGACACTAGCTGCTCACACTAATGCATTAACAGCGGTGCAGAGATTTTGCAGTTTAAATCCTTTGCAATACAGGTATGGAGAGGAACACTGACTGGGGATGAAAACCTGTTGCCACAGTCACTGAGGTCCCACTCCAACCTCTCGTCCCCCAGCCCATGGCTTTTCATGGGTTGAGATGTCAAGCAGCCAGTCTCTACAACCCTCGATCACTCTGCGTGGTGCGTGGTTTCTCAGCAATTCACCTCCTGGCTCCAGGGAGCCATGAGGGTACCGTAACAGTAACTAACTGCTGAGTATGAACCAGAGCTGAAGTTCAGCCCTTGGCTGCCAATGTTGTCCAGACTTACATCGTTGCAGAGGAGATCCCTCCTGAAGGGTGGGGTTGCAAAGAATATTTTTAGGAAAGGTTTATTTGTGTTTGCTTATTCCCAGCACGGTCCCAGGGTCAAACCCATACTGGCTGCTTTTCCAAGCCTCATTTACTTTCAATAGACATACACAAAAAATTAAGGTACAAGTTCTTAAAATACTCAGAAAACAGATTTGCTTCTTGTCCATGTTATTTCATAGAATCGTCTAGGTTAGAAGGGACCTTTAAGATCATCAAGTCCAACCATTTCACAGCTATCTTCCAACAGAGTTAAAGAAAGTTGCTCCTTATACAAACGTGCACAAGAGGAAACGCTCTCAAAAATCTTGTGTCATCACAGACAGGGGATAGAAGGGACCTGGACAGGACAGACAGGGGACAGGGGACAAGCTCTACCCACACTTCTCCCTTAGCCACTCGTTCTTACTTTTCCACTCATTCTTCCGAAGACCTCTCTTCAAACACACACCGCTCCTTGATTCAATAGCTCATCTCTCCAATGCACAGAACACAGAGGTGACCAAAATAAGAAAGCAACCAGCGCCAGACTGCCCCTCCAAAATGGCTCGCCAGGAGCTGGAGGAAGGTGTTGTTACTCAGCTTGGGGTTGAGATGAGTGTTGAAGAAGAACACATTTAAATGCACAATAGTTTTCACTTTGAGGTGTCCTCCCCCTCCAGCATTAGCAGACGTTCAATATGTGCATACTTAATGCTCTGCGAGCTCTGCAGCAATCAGGTTGGATCAGCAGAAGGAACTTACCTCAGTAATTCAGGTGTCTGTGGAATGTCAGACCCTGGAGGTACAGCTAGGGTGACATTTTCAGAAGTATCTAAATTTCTTAGACTCTTCAAGCTCCACTGAAACTTGCTTGAGGTGAATTTGAATGGAACTTCGGCTCCCAGATCTCTTTTGTATTTCAGAAGAGGTTAGCTTCTGTCTTTAAATTTCACTATAAATAACAAGCAGCCTCTGCTTGGAAAGTTGGATATAGAGCAGGAGTTTGGATAGCATGATCATAAGCATAAATGAGCACAATTCCTTTGAATATTAACAGTATATTTAACGTGGTGCTCAAGGTCACACAGCAAATCAATGGGCAAATCTGAATCATAGCCCTAAGGGCATATTACTTGCTATCAGATGCAGGAGTAATTGAGTAATTGCACAGACTTAAAAGCAGCATTACATCAACTTAACATATGGCTAGAGAGGGGCTTGGGGAGGTTCAGTGATTTGCTGCAGGGGAGAAAGAGTCAAGAGCAGGGATGACATTAGATATGAACAGCTAATTTCATCACACGGGTCTGGCACTAGAAAATCTGCTACTAACTTATAGCCCGTAAAAGTTCTGATTTTAGTGTCATATTTTTCAGTATCCACTGCTGGAAATACTAATTGTCCCCCACTGGAAAGACACATCTTACTGACTATTGGCACTATTGTTGGGAGAACCCGACATGAAAGACACCCGACATCCAAGCCGGCACAACACTGGTGACGCCTGCTGAGCAGGTATGTCCCCATGCATGGCACTGAGAACATGCCCCTTGGCTGCTGGCCCAGCAGCGTGCTTACCAGCCCTACCTGACAACCACTTGCCTCTCATTTCAGCTGTCAAAATAGTATTTATGCTACTGCAGTATTTCCTGTTTCCTAATTTGGATGGTTCCCTCAGTCATTTTTCCACTAAAATGCTCAAGCATTTTTTGAAAACATCTAAACAGGAAGAGACCCGACCTCTCCTCCCTGAACATCGTGTGCTCTCTTCTCCTGGCAACAGAAGATCACTCCTGTGCCAACTGCTGCGGCGACTCCAGGACAAACCAAGGGGTGGATCCCATACCTTGGGACTGCACGTGGGCTCTGCGTGTGCACGCTAAAGAGCGTGCACGGCTTGCCTTGAAACGTTCAGCGGTCTCGGGATTTTAGTCAAAGTCCTTCCTATTCATGCCCAGCATGCCACCCTTGTACCAGCTCGCTGCCGTGCCTGACTGTGCAGATGGATCCCAGGGTCTGATGGGCAGGTGATGGAGGAACCACCCCACAGCTCTGAAATCAAAGGAAAAATGTCTATTGACTCAACTGGTCTGATGTTGAGCCAGATACTTAATTCAGGTAGATACTGGGCAGCTCCTCTCCTGTGCGCTTGCACTGGGCACAGAATGGTTTTGGGGGTGGTTTCCACTTGGAGACCTGCTGGCTCTGGGCCATCATCACTGCCTCCTCATCTGGAACAGTACGGCCCCTGAAGCAGAGCCATCGTGTTCCCCGCCATCCAACCGCTTCCATTAAAGGCCTCAGGGAGGAATTTCTTTTTCCCTGAGATGGACAAGCTCTACACCTCCGGGCCCTGCTCTGTGCCGTTGAGACGATGGGTGCAGCAGGCGCAGAAGCCCTGTTTGCTGTGCGTGCACCAAGCCCAGCCCCGGCCGGGCTGCAGGACCCACGGGGGCGTGTGGGGCACCGGGAAGGGACCAGGGACACTGCCCAGCCCCGAGCTCCAGCTCCTTCCCTCGGAAGGGCAGTGCTGCCCTTGACAGACACTGTGTGCCAGGGGATTTAGATTAGGCAAACTCCCTAGCATGTTGCATTAAAATGTTAAAAAGCTGGGCGGCTCTGAAAGTAGAGCCTAGAAGCAAACTGAAGAGCCACATTCCCCAATCACAGCTTTGGGGCACTGTGCTCAGCCACAGGGAAACCAGCATGAGTCTGCATGAATCCAGACGACGTGGGAGCGGGATAAATGGGAAAAAGTCAGGTTCTGTCTTCAGGAAGAGGAGAAGCTAATGCACTTCCCTTCCAGGAGTATTCACATAGCCTTAGGAAAGCAGCCAGGCAATGCTAAAGCCTCTGTCAAACCATCTGGCTGTGCGGATGACTGCTCCGGGCATGCTGCTGGGACGGTGAGCGACCCACCTTGCAGCCCCCGGTGCTGGGTCTTCCCCTCCCGGCAGCTGCCCCGGCACCGTGCTAACCACGCTGCTCTCCCACGTACCCTAGGGTTTCCTCGGTGAGTTTTAATTACCAGGGTCTGGATTCAGCTCTTTCGCTGGTGCAAGTCAAATGCTGACACACCTGGGGGTGACAGGACAGCACAGGAGTGAAAAAAAAAAAACCCAAATAAGTGAAAGGGGACTTTGGGCCCCGCGTGTTTCTGTGCCCACATAGTGCTCCTGCAGAGCACTTGGGCTAACTGCCTCCCAGCCTGTGCCTTATCTGCAGTCTCCTTAAGAAGCCCTAATGTGTCTGGAAATCACATTTAATATATACACTAGTATATATTAAACATAGTAGTGTGAGGGCCTTGCAGCAGTTTGGTCATGCTGAAATTATTCTGAGATTGGCCATAACTACAGAAAATTAGATTTATGTTAATTTTAACTGTAGGGGCTTTTTTTCCCCCTAAAGAATTGTGTCCTAAGTCCCAGTACCATTCTACAGAAGTAAACCTGTTAGACAACGCCACCCTCCCATGCCACCTGTATCTCCACGCAGGAGAAGGCTTCCTTCCTCGCACACTGGCAGTGATTGCGGCTGGGGGCAGGCGGACCTCGCTCAGACTTAAGACACTCAGGTGGAACAGCCCAGAGAAGCTTTTGATACTTTTCTTGGTGTTTATATGCACCTCACCTTTTCTTCTCTCTGTATGTATGCCGGGCATCCATCCTCCCACCCCCACCGAAAGAGGGAAGTGATGCTTTTCTGAAATGTGGTGAGGTTATGCCGTTTCCCCAGAGCTGAAACTGGACTCAGAAGCCCCAGCACCAAAGGGTGGCCCCTAACCCAGAAACCCTTCTCTGGAAGAGCAATCTGCTCTGCTCAAAGCACCTTTTGCTGTGGTAGTTATTGCTGGTGAACGGGAAGGGTAGGGTGGCTCAAGCCTCATTCTCTAAGGAGAAAGCAGCACATTGTGACCAAACAAGATTTTCACATATTCTGGACTGGCGCTGGGGGGAGGGAGGTAATGCCAGACAAAGCAAAATGATCATGTGTTATTGGTCAGAAAGATTCGTGTGGTGAAAATTAATAGTAGTGAGGGGTTTGCAGCTGTACCCCATCCATCTTGTCTGTTGCAGAGAGAACATGCTCCTCGGTGTATGTGTAGCACCATGTCTGACATTCAGGTCACAAGCTGTAATTTAAATTTCTCCAAGTTCTTCTTTGTTTAATGTCTTACCAGTTTGGAAGCAGTTCAAGGAAAATCCCTATGATTTCTTCTTCCAGCTGCTTTAAACAACTCTTTAGCTTCTGTAATTAGTAGCCTAATCAGCTAAAGCATTGAACATATAAAGCCCTCCACTACGCTGGTCTGATGAGGTGCATTGGGTCCACAGTCTCAGTGGTGACTGCAAAAGAGAATCTGCTATGGATTGAAGGGCACTGAGGTTCAAAGTGAGTTTTCTTTCGAGTTAACTTTTGAAAGCCACAGGCTTTTTAGGAATGTTTTCATTAAATTATGGACCCTTTTGAAAAACCCTTACACCCTATGAGAGCATCTTCACGTGCTGATATAACAGGTAGAGCCAGCATGGGAACAGCCCCATTTTCTGGACATGGGGAGAAGAAAAGAATTGGATACATACATACAGTTGAAAAAAAGTGTGATTTATAAAGTAAAATATAGCTTTGCCTTTTCCCTCTTTGGCAGTGGTGTCTGACAGGAAACTGCTCACCGTGGTCAGCCTGGGAGTGGGCTCCTGGTCTTTCAAGGCCACTTGTCGGGCACCTCCTGTGGCACAAACACATGTGAGCTGCGGTTGCTGTGCAGCTGCTGTTTGGAAATAGAAGTCTACTACTCATAAGCACACATCACCTTAGGTAGCTCCCCACAGACACTGGGGCAACTAGATGAATAAGAGCTCCGCGATGTGTGAAGGTCCCCAGATCTGTCCTGACAGGAGGAGACCGAGGGCACAGGCACACTGTGATCCAGGGGGGCGTGGGCAGTGGCTCCCTTCCCCGTGCGTGAGTCCTGCCTCCCCTCGCAGTGTGCTTGCATCTGCCCGACGTCCCTGTACGGTGGGAGCAGGGAGGGAGCCGTGTCCTGTCCGGGGAGCTGCTCTTCAGGTGGAAGTCCACCGTTCAGAGTGTGAGATCCCCAGTCAGGCTGGGCAGATCCTAATCTTGAGATCAGCAATGCTACTGAAAACGAGGAAAGAATACCACTGTCCAGCCCAGGTAACACCTGGATGTGTCATTTATTCAGTTTGAGATTGTCAAAATCCACAGTCACTTTTGATGGCGAATGAATGCAGCAGTGACGCCATCATTACTCCAATAGCTACACTTCACCGAAGAACCGCCTGGGTATAGGTGGTGGTTTTAAAAAAATACCAGGAGGTTTTAAATGCTGTCATTCATTTATTAATTCAGCAAACGCATCACACTCTAATCTACTTCTAGTCTTTTAACAATATACCCATTTTTTTATAAAACTGTAACAAGTTTAGAAGGTGACTTGCCTATCTCGTCACCAGTGTGCCCAAACCCGACCACATTCGTATTCTACCGCTGCTCAGTGCAACGTTCAATGAAAAAGCGCACAAAATTAGCGTTCCCTGCACTGCCAAGCTGACTAAATATTCAGCTCAGATGAGAGAGGAAGCACAGGGTCCAGCACAGTTTCCCGTGTGCCTATAAATAGCCATTTGATATGGTTTAGGCAGAGGTCAGCACCAGACAGCTGCACCAGCTCTGGCCTCCTTGTGCTGGTGGGAACGGGACCAGTGGCAAAAACATGTTTCCCCTCAGAGCAAGAGCTTTTGAGACACTTATAGTGTGCTCCTGCTAAATTAACTGACACTAATGAGAGTTTGCCGTTTGTTGCAGTGGGAGAAGGGCCAGTGGATACGTGCCATGGGTGTCCCATCGGGGTCACCCTGCGGGCTGACAGCAGGTGAACCTCTTTATTCACCCACTGGTCTCTCTGACTTTGCTGAATGACATGAAATCTAAGAATATTTCCAAAACGCTCGAAAAGAAGAGATCAGACATAAAGATGCTATTTATTTGCTTCAGTCCAACACAGGGTCTTTAGGGAACAGCTTTGCCCCTGCCCTGGGTGGGTTGGGTGGGGGTCCCCAGCGCCGGTGGCACGCCTGGTCCCCAGCCACAAACCCAAGCACGCTGTGACATCTAGTGGCAGGTCACCCCAAGAGCCTAGAGAGAGACGTGTTTGACAGGTCTGTCCCACAGTCCCTGGCCAGCCAGCCACAGACATCTCTGCATTCATTACGCACTCTTCAGACCCATTTTTATGCATAATTATATATTTATGCGTGATGTCGAGTATGACGGCTATTTCTACTTAGGCCGAGATGTGCTGGTGAAAGGGACGGTATACCCACCTCTGCAGACAGCTCTCATCTTCCTTGCACAAAGTGGGAAAGTCCTGTCCTCCTCCCATCCCAGGTAGCCATCAAGTGACCCTCTGTGCCCACATCACCTCCAGAGCCGCGGCTGCAGCTGCACAGGGCACAGCAGGAAGCCGGGGTCGGATACAAGTTTGGCCATTCGCTGTTTGACACGGCTTCCAATCCGTGTCCCCCAGCAGCAACCAGCACTGCTGTTTGACCAGCCCAGGTAGCCATGCCAACATTTCCCAGATGCCAAAAGCACTGACCGTCTACGTGCAGCCGGAGAGGTGGAGCAGCAGCCACAGCCCATTCACCACCTCCTTCCCGTCCTTTAGCAAGGGTTTATTTAATATTTCATCCCTTTTTCTCAGACTCTGTTTGATTTCATGCACCGTCATCAGTGACATATTCAATATTAGCTTGAATAATGATACAGAAATTAAATCAATAGGCTTTGCCTAACAAATAGAAAGGCCCCACCATGCAAGGCTGGGCAGCACGAGTCAGGGACATCATCTGTTTACTGTGCTGCTTTGTGAAAGAAAGGAGTAAATCTGAGAAAGGAGTAAATCTGAGAAAAAAAAGGTCAAATTTCAAGAGGATCGTCCTTCTTTTGTGAGAGTTTGGAGCTGTGAAGGAAAGCAGGAAGCCTCTGTGCAGCACATGAGCACTGGGCTCTTCGCATAACCACCCTCCACGCACCCACCACAAACCTCTATCCCCCACAAATGCCCCACTCCTGCCCCATTTCTGGAAGACAGTGGAAGCAGCAGCAAGATCTGCAGTACCACAGCCCCGAAAGCTGAAACCAGGGTGGCCAGCACCAATCCTACTTTAAGGTTGCTGAACCAAGCTGAGACTCACAAGCGGTCCCCAGGCTCCAGCAGACAGAGGTACGAGCCAGAAGTTTCCACAGTAAAAACCTGCCAAACTGTCAGCAGGGCCTTTCCTTTGCCTTTTTTTTTTTGTTTTTTTGATAAAGCTTTGTTTTACTGCATAAAACAGTTACTTATTTGATACTATCTATTCACCAGAGAAGCCGAGTTCCCCTCCCACACAAGCACGCCTTCCAACAGCTTCGGGTCCTGCCTTTTCCCAGGAGCATCAAGGGGATGGGAAGAGGCAGAGGAGGGATGGGTACTGCAGGAAGGGTGTGCCCTTCCATGGGTCTTGCCAGACCACGAGGGAGGTGGCAGATGTCAGATGATGCCAACCCTGGAATTGTTCCTAAATGGGGGACTTCAGAAGCTGCAATGGCAAATTTATACCAAAAAGAACAGGAATCCACCTGAAAATGCTTCCAGAACCACCTCCCTGTCTCTTTTATAGCCTCCAACCACAGGAGGAGCGCAGGGGATAGGGGGGTAACCCCCCTGCTCACGGCCGGGAGCGCTGACCCCAGCAGCCCCACTATTGCTGGGGGGCCTTTGCAGCACCCCAGCAGGTTTTCCCACCGCCGCACACCCTGAAGGAGTACTGCCAGGACCTGGGCTGCCCTACTGCTGCCTCAGGCTTGTGCTTCGTGCCGGGCACCTCTAGTGGCTTCACAAGCAGCTCTCACCAGTGAATGGAACACACAGGACAGCAGATAGATGGTGGCTTCTCCCTGCCCAGCGCCCCTGTGGCACAGCAGCCATGGGGCAAGGTGAGTCCTTCCCTGCCACTGGACATGGCACAGCATGGCCAGCGCCTCGGCCCCCTCAGCCAACATCCCTCCAGGTCTCTTCCCACTGCATTTGGTGTATCAGCACTCAAGTGCATAATGTTCTTATGGTGAATATCTGGCAACATAACCCATTCTCCTCTTATGACTTTTAGCTTATGTCAAAAATCTATTCATTTCCAAAAGACAAGTAATTTTCTACCTTAAAAAATACACCTTTTCCACCACCTAGAAGACCTGTGCGTACCAATGGATGGATGCTCAGCCCTGGCCCCAAATGCAGCAAACTAATTGTGTTTCTTCTAAGCTCTCGTGCTCGGCACATCGCCAGGGTGACGCAAAGCAATGAGAAATAAATTGACTCAAAACTTGGCCGGAGAGCACCAGCAAACAGAGGGTTGAAAATTCAGCTTGATTTATTTTCTAGAGAGGCAAAGGACAAAAAATGCAGTGTTATTCCCAGTTGCAGTCCTGGCTAACAGTCCCCAAAGCCTATGCGAGAGCAGAGCTGCCGGCAAGGCTGGGCAGCCAGGGCCCCGGCAGTCGTCCAACAGGGCAGCGCCACTGGGAAGGGATGGCATGACACTAGCTCATTTTCTGAAAACATTCACTGTAACACTTCCATCTCCTGCCCAGAGAATACAAAATGTTTTACATGGAGCAATATAATAAAAGCCACCTTCTGACATGTAGATGCTTAATACCCTCCTAAAGATCCACCAGAGTTACTGTGGGATTTTTTCGGCATTACAAAGCAAGCCTTTGGCAGAGGCAGGAGCTGAAGCTGGCCCAGCTGATGGCCAGAGCAATGATTGCCCCAGCACAGGGACACCAGTTCCTGCAGCTCCTGTGGCTCCCTCAGGCTGGGGGTGCTGCCAAGGGGCTCCAGCCCTGCCGAAGGTACCTGGGGGCAGCAGGGGCGAGGTGGTAGAGCAACCATGGGGTCCAGCCAGCTGAGATGGCAAACATGCTCAACCTGTACCCAAAACTCTCCTCCCACTCTGGGGACAACAAGGAGGAGCCATGGTTGAGCGCTGAAGCCTGGAGCAGCACCTGCTGCCCCCTCAGCAGCCCCTGCTCGTGCCGGGTGCTCGGACGCCACTGCTGCTGTGGGCTCAGGGCACCCAAAGGTCCCCCACTCGGAGTCTTTCCTCCCAGTAAACAGATCACTTTTGCCGTTACTTTTTCAGGAAGAGACATCAGTGCTCAGAGTGACTTCTTCGACGCTGACGTTTTCCCTAGGGCCGACACGCTTTCCCCACCGTGATGCACTGCTGCCGCTTTCCCAGTTCCCGCACTGCCCGCCACCCCACTCTGTCCCCCACGGGAAACCCTTCCCCGTCTGTACACATGGCCACACACCGGCGGGGACGAGACTCCAGTGGGAGCAGCGAGGGTGCTGGGGATCCCTGCGAGGCGCCTCCGCTGCCCTGGGCTGACACTCGCTGCGAGATGCAGAAATGTTTCCCTAACAAACTAACACCTCCATTTCTTGGCCAGCACGTGGAATTTCATGACTAATGACCTGTGTGAGACGCATAACAAAACAAACCGCCCGCACGTGCATATATTCCCGCACACATGCATACCTCCCGCTCCCCAAAAGAAAGGACCGCCTGGTGCTGCGGGGGAGCCCGGGCGGCTGCGGGGCCGCGGGGACCGAGTCGCGCCGGTACCGCCGCCGCACCGGCGCAGGTTGCTGCTACCCTCTAGAGGAGAAACCTCTGCCGAGCCCAAACCCTCCCGCTATGCCGCCTCCTGCCAGACAGCAGGCTTTGCTTCAGAGTTAAATGCCCTATGTGAGACTTTCAGATGCTTAAGCATTACATTTCATGATTTCTAATACCTGCATTTTTTTTTTCCAAATCCCAAACACGATCTGTCATTGTAAAACTCTCTGTTTTCTGTCTAAACGAGCCCAAACAGAAGCAGCGCATCCCAGGAGGGATCAGCCAGACCCACACCTTTGCCATTCCATCTCCCAAAACAGCTCACGCCCTGTTTTCTGGTAATAACATTAAAGAAATAGAATAGTCAGGGAAAGAAAATAAACCGCCTCCTACCTTCCATGGGGAGAGTGAACTGTGACATATCACTGCCCTGTGCAGAAGTTATTCCTGTGTCCCTGCAAGCGAGCAAGTCCTGCCCTGGGCAACTGAACTCCAACTCCGTCTGCTTGGCTTTAAGCGGGACCGCCGAGATCCCACCCAGGACGGGGTGGAGAATCCTCCCTGGGAAAGAGCAGCTCGGTCACAGCTCCCTTCAGCCACTCTTTGCATCTTGGCGGGGCTCTGACATGCCGTTTCCTTTCTCTTCCCCTTGGTATTCAGCAGCAGCCCCTCTGGCTGCTGTCTCACATCAGCATCCACAACCGAGTTTGCAACGGGGATTGAGTTTGACAGTGCCAAAGGTGTGGGTGGCACCTGCCCCAGCAAGAACTACTGTCAGGACATAAACGCAGGATACATACAGTTTAAATCAGCTGCAGGACGGAGACAAATGAAACGCGCAGAGGTACTTGAAGCACTAGAGTTACGACAGTGAGAAATCCTCGACAAACTGGAGCGTGGCCCAGCTGCATGAGCTCAGTGCAAAGCACATCGCCGCGTGTC
The DNA here is from genome assembly GCF_000708025.1 of Charadrius vociferus. Taxonomy (NCBI): domain Eukaryota; kingdom Metazoa; phylum Chordata; class Aves; order Charadriiformes; family Charadriidae; genus Charadrius; species Charadrius vociferus. The sequence goes on along the minus strand of NW_009649770.1, from coordinate 541,058 downwards.
AGAATGCGGACACCATCCCTGACACTCTGCTCTCGTTTTGCCAGAGGCAATGGGGAAAGCATGCTAAATCAACTGCTTTTACACTGAAGCCCTTTTACACAGCAAAGGTTATTTTCTTTAAAACTGCCTGTCTATCGAATTCATCCTGGCTGGAGGTGACTGATGAGGGTTTGCATGGATTTGGCAGTGGTGAGCATGGCCAGGTGCTGGCGCACACCGACGGCGGGGTCCCAGCGAGATGGGCTGTGGGAAGGCAAGCGCAGGTGGGTGACCAGCCAGCACCCACCTCCATGCCAGCCCAGTTGTGCCAGGCAGTTTGGGGTTCCCTTGGATTCTCAGTTGGATAGAGACTAGAGGATGCTTAGTAGCATATTTGGGCTTTAATGTGTTTATTGCACACCATTCAGTTCTGGACCTATTCCCTCTTTGTTTGAGACTGAACTGCCCGGCACCAGGCAGTCCCACAGACCCAGGGAGAGCAGCCGATCCCTGGCTCCCACCGCCACGGTTCACCTACGGGAAAGTTAAATTTACAAGTACAGTGGAGAGATGGAGAAATCGGGCAGTACCCAACAGCAGCGATCACTGCCTTCATTGCTGGGAGACCAGACCCGATCCCTGGTATCCTTTTTCAGCAGCTCACAGCACACGACAGACACCCAGCGGGGCACCAGCGCTCATTACTGGTTAACTCTGTGCTACACAGTCTCACACCAGGTAACGAGGTTAAGCACTAATGAAAGAAAATCCAAAAGTGTTCCAGGTCCTCATGACTGCCAGCCATCTATAGCAAACTGATATAACTCCTGATGAGATTTCCAGTTGGAACACGCTTTCGCATCATTTGTGGAGGGAGACATCCAGACTCAGGTCCTGGTTACTTTGACCAGGATGTGGCTAGGATAGGCACGTACTTTAACAAGGTACATGAGAACAGAAAATAAGAATGAAACAGGATGTCTGAAAGAATAGACTTTACTGACTCCAGAAATCAGAGGAAAGGGAGACACAAGCCTCACACAGGGCACCCTGCAGAAGAGGGGCCCAGAAGACAGCGTTACCCCTGGTGGCACGGCCTGGAGAAGGCAGCTTTCTGCAGGATGCTGGTACCTGCACCACTGAACCCAACACATGCAGTGATACAGAAAAGAGAATAATTATTCTTTGAGAGAGGAGCAGAACCAAAGCCAAGCTTTGTGAGCAGTCCCGCCACCCCAGGCTGCTCGCCGCTGCCGCATTAGGCTTCTCGCACAGCTCTGGGGCTTTCCAAGTCACATCTCCTGCACAATTAGCACTGACCCGAGGAGATCTGGAACCGCTCACTTGCCAGGCCCAGGGCAGCAGGACACCAGTGGCGTGTCTGACGCGTTGGGTCTCTTCTAGCCAGTCCCAATTTCTGCAGAGCCGGAGGGGACCGTGCCGTGGCTCCGCGCCGACATGGGATGCCTGCGCCTGCTCCCCGGAGGCGGCCTGACCCCGGCTTCCTTCCCAGCCTCTCTGAACTCCCGGGCCCTCGGAGGAACAGCACCACGATATTTTTAGCCTGTTTACAAAGAGAGAGCTGTATATTTCTGTGTGGCTTGCAGTGAGTGAGCACGAGTTGTGCAGTGGGCGGGCCGGCTGGCAGCCATCTGGGCAGCAACGCAGTGGTGGTTTGCCTGGGTAGATGCCGGCATCAGAGAAGGAAAGTGAACCCTAAAGAGCACCAGGAGGACATGACCATTTTGCCTTTCCTTTAATAAACTTTTCTTTGTCTGAGGCTCCTCCGAATGCTGGGAGTTTCAGTCTCCCCCCACCGGTGACCTGGCTTTGTGGGAGCAGCAGCACTGGGGGAGCACCACAGGCTCCTGCTGCTCCCCTCTGCCATTGCTGGAGACCACGAGGCCAGAAGGAGCCGCAGGAATCCAGTACATGGATCTCCCACATGGTTTCCAGTGAGCGTTATCCTTCACCAACTTCTCCTTTGAATTGCGATGCTCGGGCTAAGCACAGCAGCCCAGGAGCAATGGCAACAGTTGTCAGAAAAGTAATCAACATTCTGCAGCTCCTCCTTAAGGGCATCTGGAGTTTGTGCGTACACATTGTATTAGTATTTTGGCCATCCTGTCATATGCAGAGCAACGTACCATCTTCCCCTTTCTTTGCAGACCTTTTCATGGTCACTGATGCTCATATCCTCACATCTTAAATACTTTTCAATTGGAGTAGTATTGCCATATACATTGTTTGCGTACTGGTGTGCTTCTGTAGGCTTGGAGTCCCCACAACTGCGTCTGGCCAGTGCTGGGGAGAGGACACCAGGTAAGTGCCACCTGGTCCAGGTCAGTATGGACACATTAAACTTGTGCTGTTACACCAGTGAATGCCATTTGTCCTTCTCCCAGCACTTGCAAGTGGTGAGGTGTCCTGGTTTGAGCGACACAGGACTAATTTCTCTTCTAATACTTGGGCAGACTGCACTTTTACAAGACTCTGGTGTCTGAATTTGCGAAAATAGTTACTTTGTAGCCCGCTATGGTGTGTGGGTTTCAAGGTCTCAGTGTTTTTGAGTTTGCCAGGTGCAGGGACAAGGAGCGAGATCTGAGCACTTGACCCAAGCTGGCCAACAGCATTATTTCATACCATGAATGTCACGTTGACTATAAATTAGAAAGTTTGCTGTGGCATTCACTCCCTCCTGTGGTGGCTGCCATACTGAGAACTTTGTGCCCTTGTGCCAGACCCCCAAGTTCCTCCCTTCCTCCCAAAGCCACAGCGCTCACAGTGTCTGACACTTGCTGTCCACTGCTGGGAGCGCACAGCTTCTACTGGTGGAATTGGCTGAGTATAATCTGTGCATATTCTGTATTGGTATCGGGATCAATATTGGCTCTTTAATGCTATTAATGTTAATTTAATCTTACTCTATTACATCTGTTTATACTTCAACTCCCGGGTTTCCTTGTTTTTCCCAATTCCCTTTCCTGGGTGGGGAGGGGTCATCGGGTGATGGAATGATTGTCCAAAGGACAATAAATTGTTATGGGTTTCTCAAACCATAACATGAGGTTTTGTTCCAGTTAGCAGGTTTTGGGGTGAACAAGGTTATGGTTCCTTCACCAAATACCACTTCAGTCCTTCCTGCCGGTGTTGCAAGGGATGGGAGCTGCGTGTAGCAGAGCACTGGCTGATGTTCATCACGCGTCCCTGCTGCCCCTAGCCTCAGACCCCAAGACCTCATCCTTAAAGTGGATGAAAGGTTCCAGATAGGTGCACACCAAAACCTACTTCACTCGCCCGGAGACTCAACCCAGGTAGGTATCACTTCCTTTTCTTCACAGAGTCCCAGACAAGCCAAGAAGCAGCTGTATTAGAGCTCTTGCATCTGGTGCAGGGTAGTAAATACTACCCATGGCTCTGCCCTTTGTGTTTAGGAAAAACATGTCCATGCTGCTTTCTCACAGCCCAGCGTAACTCGCATGCAACTGTCTGCTCTGGAAGGTTGCCCGGGTCAAAATGAGTCAACACAAGATGTTTCATCTCAAAGCAGGGCTCGGCAGAGCTGTGTGCTCAGACACAAGCCCAGCAGAGGCCGGGTTATGGGCGGCCAATACGTACAGGCAGGGAAAGGATGTCTTGGAAGGAGGCTTGAGCCAACACAAGTCTCTGGTGGTGACTGCAAGACTAGAAAGGTGAGGAAATCTCAGCTCATATGGAGCCAAATCACCCTAAAAAATAGGTCCAGAGGGCTGGGCCTTCATGCTCTTGCGAGGAGAGCGGGGCAGGTCGGAGGTGCTTGGTGCTGTGCTGAGATGAGCAGGAGCAGTGTGGGCTCAGCCCGGGGCGAGCATCTCTCCACACTTGCTCACCAGCCACGACAGTGTTCTGCCCTGCGCAGCAGGAGCCCCAGGAGCGGTTC
>NW_009649770.1:518095-537100 GCF_000708025.1 Charadrius vociferus | reverse complement strand
TCCTGCTCCTGGGTATGCCTGGCTGCCTCCCGCAGCACCCACAGCACCTCCAGCCCAGGCCAGGTCTCTCCTCTCTGTTGCCCACCAGGCACATTCAGGTCTCCACGTTAGCACTCTGCAAGGTGCCCTGCTGGCTACAGAGCTGCCAGCACAGTGAAAAACGCTGCTCCTACCCTCTCTGTTTTGCAGAGGCAAGGCAGGAGAAGAGAGCACCAGGTCACAATGTAAATACATAGCCTGTGGTGACCTCCCCTGAAGACAAAGCAACCTCTGGTGATGCCCATGGGGGACCTCCCCCCATCCAGGGTCTGTCAAACCCTGGGGGAGGATCTTGTGCATTCCGCACTGCAGGCACGCTGTGTGGGGACAGGGGGATAAGCATCTCCACCTGCCCCGGGTGGGCCGCGTTAGCCCGGGGATGGGGCTGGGCCGGGTACCGCTGGGGGAAAGGGAGGCAGCACGGCAAAAGCCGGAGGGAGTCCTCCCCTCCAGCCATCAACCGCCATCACGGCAGTGGGCAGAGATGCAGCACGGGCTATGGCACGCTTCATTTTTTTTAGGATTACATAGAGCTTCCCTGGTCTTTGGGCAGTCTCCCAGGGTGCTTGTGACAACGCTGCAAAATATTTGTCAAGGCAACCAGTGTTCTGGAAAAAACCCCTGAGAGACCATGGGAGGAGAGCCAAGAGGTGCGCCTGGCCCCCCACCCCTTGCCGGTCCAGCACGCAGGGTCTCAGTGCCCCTGCTCCTGCCAGCCCAGGGAAGTTGCCTGGGACACCTCCAGCACGGAGCACAAACTGCCATCCAGGGAAACAGAGAGGAGCCAGCCCCAAACATGCTGCTAAATCTTTACTTCCCAGCCCTTCGGACTGTGCAGCGGTTGGACTGGCACAAAGTGATTTGTTTGAAAAGTCTGTGGCTTGTCTCCCCCCCTAGAAAGCTCTCGGTATGGTTTATATCACTTCCCAAAATAGGAACAAATGGTTTAAAGTGTGGCTTGCTGCAGGAGTTTCTTCCCTTTCCAAGGGCAGCCCAGAGCTCAGGGTGCAACAGAGGGGTGCCAGCACCAAGCGTGGCTCTGAACGAGGCGTCACTCAGTGCACCGAGGGGCTGCAGTGTTTGGCGTCCTGCTGGGCTCTCTCTCACTGAGGGTACCCCATGGCCGGGCTCGCCATAGCCCTCCGCACCCCTCGAGCCTGTGGGTGCCAGGGGATGCAGCCGCTGGGAAGGGTTTACTCAGCTCCCCTTCTCGGGACCCAGCCAAAAGCAGGTCTGACACCACTCGTGGGGCTTTATTTTCTTCTCTGCATTGACTCAGAAATACAAGTGCACTGGAGAGTTCCCTAATTCCTTCATTGGAAAGCCTTATCACAACATTGGTTTTAGAAGAGAACAGATGCAATGACACTAGGTAGAAGAAAATGTATCTTTTGATCTACTGAGTACAGTTGCTTTCTTGGTGTTAGCTTTGGTTTTAACATCATTAAGTAGAAGACATAATAATATCTCAGGCATGACTGAACTCAGTTACAATAACATATAATGCCTCTGTTGTACAGAAACAATACAATTACAGTATGAAGAATTACTTTGGCAAAGTACGGAGTTTGTCATGCCTGATTTCCCCCCATATTTCTCTAATGTAAGTCTATCAAACATGCTATATTAAAAATAATTTTTCTCCTCTGACAAATAACAGATCTTGTGTGATATCTATAGAAACTTGAAAAAATGAAGCTCTAACCCATATCACCAACAACGGCACGCGTACCAGCACAGCCCTCAGGACAAAGACCTGTGCTTCTGGGGCACGTGCTGTGGCAGCAGGGAACAGCTTTGGCCAAATGAAGTGCCAAAAGGGCTGTCGTGAAAGGCTCAACAGAATTAAAATGCCTTTAAGAGCAGAGGTCCACATTGCTAAAAGCCCATTAGCTTATAATTTGAATAAGAGATGACCTCTATGGATTTTTAAGATAGCTATAGCTTGGGTTTTTAAGAATTACCTAAATTGTGTCACCCTGGGAAGGGATAGGCTGAGTTCAACCAGAGGTATGCACCTTTTCACGGGAAACTATTGAAAGAGTTTCCCTTTTTTGAAGTGTTATTTTCTGAAGCATGAAGTGTTGCTTTCTAAAGCAAAACATATTTTGATATACCATTTCTCTCAATGTGTGTGTATGTGCTCACGTATGTGTGTATATTTTCCAATTAATAACAGGATTACTATTTTACAACTTCTTTCTGAGAAACACAGAATTGCAATAAACTATGGACCTGGGGGCTGAGCTTTGTGATAGGCTCCAGGACCAGAAATAGGACTTTGTCCCTTTACATCAGCCGAGAACAGAGGGATAACGCAAATATTCCTGAGAAACGGCAAACGCCTGAACTCTGAGCTTCTCAAAAGGCATCCTTATCATGCTGAGCCTTATTCATACCATCTGGAAGAGCTGTAATTTAAGTTCTGGCTATTGTTTTACAGGAGAAAGAGACCATCTATATGGCAGAACATGTGTTACTTTCGCTCCTCAGTAACATTCATGCTCGATACTCCTCCTGACCAACGCATCTTGTATGTACACATGATAAACCGCTCACCACTTCCAATGCAGGTCTGGCCTGATGGGCTCCACCACTGCAAGCAGTGACTCTGGTTTGGCGCCACCTTCCAGTCCAGCTCAAACGTCTTTGTGCTCCAATGCCAGAGTCGTGACCAGCCCACACAAATTAAAGCTAGGACTTTCAAAGTGGTTCAAGGAATTGAGAGACCCCCAAATCATATATCTTACACACAAATACGATTCCCAATGTTCTATTCCTCCACTGGAAGTCCCAAACTAATCTGACAGCCTTTTTGCTCCATCCTCAGGGAGGAGCATATCACGTCTCACTGGCAACATCAATAAACTTCCAAAGTGAAACTTATCTTCAGCCCAAAGAATAACGTGCTTCTTGTTTTGAAAGAGGAACGGGGATGTTTGCAATAACAGTTAAGTCCCTTGGCACCTCTGAAAGGCCTTCTTATAAAGAGTGAAGTGCTTTCAGGCTCAGGGGGAAAAAAAATAAATCTCAGTTTGGCGGTTGCAGCTTCGACTTATTTTGAACACAGTCTCGGGGCTGGAGAGAGGGATGGCAAGAGAGAGGGATTGCCCGCTGGCAAGGGAACAGCGGATTGCTGGGTGGAAATACTGCCGCCAAAACCTGTCTCTGCAGAGATGAATGCAAGCCACAGGTGGAAAGGCCTGTGTGCAGCCCACCAAGTTTCTTAAAAAATAAAATAAGTAATTTAGGAAGCCATTTTCAGTAACTAGAACATTTATTACTCTTGCCCTCTCTGGGATGCTGCCAGCTCCCTGCTGGGGACAGGGACCGCGTGCTGAAAAGGAGGGACAGCACAGGCACTTTGCTGCACAAGCCCGGCGCTCTCTGGGCTGGGCAGCGCAGGGTCCCCGGGCAGCCCCAGACCCCGCCACCCCCGGCCTGTCATGGGGCCCCGGCTGCCCGAGGCTCTGCTCCGTGCACCTTTGCACTTGCTAGCACACAGCCTGACAGCTTGGGGTGTAAGGCTTGTGCACAGGCTGCTGGACAGGTGAGGTGTTATTTTTGACATCCTAGAAAGGCTTCTCGAAAAAACATGCAGGTTCAAGTTCACATCCTTCTGTAGTACTCAAAAAATGAAGAGGAGCCCAGAACTGACCCTTAGCCTTTTCGGCTCAGGCTGATTCTCTGAGCAGCAGCCACTCAAAAACCCCACGTTGTACCAAGAGCAGCCCCAGATTTCCTGACAACATCAGGTAGAAGAAAAGAAACCTTTAGGAAACAGGCTCTGTGACGGTCATTCTTAAGAGCTTTCCAGTTACGCTTTTGTTTGTGGGAATGAATTCCATTTGAAGATACATCAAGGAGATACCAGAGATGCTGATGTTAAGAAGCGAAATGGGAAAGTTGGAGGGTCAGAACCCTGAGGGCAGGGTCAGGCTCTCGGACCCCCAGAGCCCTCTTTGACTGATCTAGTGTGGTTATTTTAATTTTGTAACTTTTTAAAGACGAGTCACTGTTAAGGTCAATAAGAACAATCTGGTGGTGTTACTTATTTATTTGGTTTTGAAGACAAGACAACATGAAGGTAACAATCTGGACTTAGGTAGGGAAGCAAACTGTCTCTGAGGGTTTCTGCCATGCATTTGTGTCTGTCAGGGACAAGAAGTTCTTTGTTCCAGCCAAAGTAAACATGGTATATATTTTTTACCCAACAGTTGCAAGGGGCTGTTTCAGTACGCTTTCACTGTGCAGTGTACCAGATATCTTCCTGCAAAGCACAGGCACCAACCAAGCCTTTGGGGGGGGGGGGGTGTAACTAGGCACGTTCCCAGGTGATATTTGGCACCAAACCCACCTGTGTGCTCCTCCTAGGACTTGTCCACTTCCCAGCACCGTGGACCAAGCAGGGCTGCGGCACGGTCACCCCGAGCAGCACGGGTCTCGCTGGGCGTGCAGCAGACCCCTCTGCCTTTGCAGGGCACCCGACCAGCCCCGGCAGACATTAAATGGTGCAAAATCCAGGGACCTTGGTGTGACAGAGGTTAGCTCTCTTGATCTAACTCTTCAGGGGGTGATCAGAGCGGCCTCAGATTTTGTGCAAATAGACAGAACAATTGGGAAGCTCAGATCTAAAGTTGGGGGCTGACCTTCCCCATCTGCTAGGGCTTAGCTTGACCAGGCTTTGGTTTAGCCTCACATCTGCAGTGGATCCACTAATATTCATTACAGAGTACCAGCAGGATGAGCCTGGTCAGGATTTTGCTTCACACCAGCCCTTGGGATCGGCCGCTCCTTTACAACCCCCCTCCTGCAGGCGTCCATCCTTAACCCCGGTATCACTCTGATGGGCACAGGTTTCCAAACCAAAAGGATCAAATTGGAGAGTTCATGTTTCACTTATTTTAGTGAACCTACTCCTCACTACCTACTTGCTTATTTTTTGCCCAAGTTGCTCACTGGAATCCTTGTTGAAGATCAGCAACACCTAACAAATGGCAGCAGGAAAAAAATATGAACTGGAACAGGAGTTCCCTGTTTGATCTTGCATCAAATTGGCTCCTACTGCCGTCAGTGCAGGCAAAAGCTGAGTAATAGATTATTTTTTTTTTACCCCCTCTCCACTAAAAACTTTGGAGTTCAACTTGACAATAGCCTCAGCACTGCCTTCCAGTGCTGGGCTGCCCACAGCCCACAGTGTTAACAGGACACAACAGTACTTTGTGCACTCCGAGATGGTCTCGAAAGTTTAGCTCCATCACATCTGGGTTTATCCAGAACTTCTGCACCAACTTCACGCTGAAAATCTGCCAGATTCTCTGGAAGAAACTCCTTGTGCTCACCTATCTAGTATTCCTCACTACTCCTAAGAGCATATGTATTTTTATCACAAAATACCAGGCTTAAAGTCCCCAAAGGTCCTTCCAGCCACACTGCTGTTCTGGAAGGAGGTTTTCTTTAGCGTGCATGTCATAAGCACTGATGTCATCCTGCCATGCGATGCTCACGCTTCCCTCCCCAGGCAATGAGCCAGCAGCCTGTTCATGCAACAACTACTTTCTCAGAAAGTGAATTTTTGCTATACATTGTCCTGAGTTCTTTATGTGTCATTACCCAAAAGCTGATATCTAAGGGAATATTACTTCCTTTACTCCCTCAGGCTTACTTCTGGGCTTGTCCTTGCAACTGCTTGTGGTCATACAGCTTTAAAAATTACTCGTGTGCCTTGAGAAGAGTCTGTGGGGCACTGTGGAGCTGATGGACACCTTCATCTTTTAAAATGCCTACAAAACTCCAGCCAAAGAACAAGTATAAATATCAAAAGCTAGAAATAAAATTCTGCCTAAATCTGAAAATTCACAGCTCTAGACCCACTCGGTCCCACAAAGGAAAAAAAGCAGCGCAGGCAAAGGCAAGTACCCTGGTGCGACACAGCGGTACAATGCACGATGCAGCAGCAGTAAAAGGAGCACGCTTGCCAAAAAAAGTAGATATGTTTCCATTCCTTGATCGAGGCCATAGCCCTGATGCTCAGTTCGCACCAGCACGGGATTACATACACCTTTGGACTGACCTGCGAGGCGTTTTTCCCTTGCGCTCTTCCAGAAGCCATCCCAGGCCTTGCCGGTGGGGCGCCTGGGGTGGTCGCTGAGGCATCGCCTCAGGTGGGGCTTCCCGGGTGCCTCCGTTCTCATCCCGACGGATCCAAACCCTTGGAGAGAAATTGCAGGGCGTTAGGACCAAGGCAGGTCCGTTCTCCCGGCGTTTGCCTCTTCGGCTGGACTAGAGAAGTTCCCGCAGAGGAGAAGTCCACAGGTAGCCAGTGAACATCCCTCTGGCAAGAGCGGGGAGCGGAGCCCAGGGCAGCGGCCCCACTGGCGTCCCAGCACAGATCACAGCCCAGCTCCGCAGCTCGGCTCCCTCCTCCTATAAACACGGCCGTTCCCTGCCGCCCAGGGCCATAAATAAAGAGCGAGGCGACGCGTGTTTCTGGGAGCGCTCTACCTTTGCGTTCCCAGCTGCGCTGCAGTAACCGTCTGCGGAACAGCTTCCCCCTCCTCTCTGAGCTTGCTAACCCACCGTGTCTGTGCGGTGGGCTGCGTGCCTGCTGTCTCCTTTACTATAGCATAGGATCATCTAGGTTGGAAGGGACCTTTGAGATCATCGAGTCCAACCACCAACCTCACACTGCCAAGTCCACCACTAAAACATGACCCTCAGCACCGTGTCTACCTGTCTTTTACGTACCTCCAGGGATAGCGACTCCACCACTTCTCTGGGCAGCCTGTTACTAGTGGGTAGTTGTTTATTTGGGAGGGGTTTTGTTGTTTTTTTTCATGTTTTTTAAATATTTATTTTGAACAGAGCAGCCCGGTCTAGAAATAGGGTGGGATACTTCTCCTGTGTTATGGGCTTAACCTGAGCGAAGGTGTTGTGCAGAGACCACTCAAACAGAAGAGGTGTCCAGGACTAGGATTCATCAGTTACCTGAGGAACATCCTCAGAGAAACCCTGCTCCAAAGGCACTTCTGCCCTGTGGTATCTGCTCTCTCGTGTACTCGCTGCCCTCTACAGAGGGGTGAGTAATGCTCAGGCCTTGCAGCCTTATTTTACTTACAGAAACCCAGACTGGCATAGACACAGTAAGACACAGGGGAACCATCTTCCTGGGCACCACAGCTCCCTCCAAACACCTCTTCACAGGGTGCCCTTGGACCTGTCTTCGCTGTAAAGGCAAACTCCAGAATCACGACTGATGCTGCCTGGGCAGGGGCTGGAAGCAGCGATGGGGATGTACAAAACCCCTCTGCCGTATACCTGTTCAGTTACCTGCTTGTGACGTGGTGCCCACATAAATATGTTCTCATAAGACCCTGCTGGAAGAAGTAGAGGCACATCCAATCATTAAATTTAGGCCCCTTCCCTGTTTGGGACATGAGAATGAAATAGCTTTGAAGTGGAAGCCGCTGCGTATGGGCAAAAAGCAAATACCCACCATGTAGCTCAGCACTGATGAAGCTCCTTGGCAAAATCTGTCCTGAAAAAGAAAAGAAATTGATGGGGAAATAACTGGAACGACTGCTGGTATTACATACGGGCTTTACACGTCCACCATTGCTATTTCTGGCAGGCGGTCTGCGTCTGATATCTCCCAGGACTAAGTTTTGATGGTATGTGCTGAAGCAAGTTCAGCGCACAGCAACACTTACCGGGCGGCTCCCCCACACACATCACCGCCACACGCACGCGTCTATACCTCAGCTGATAAATCACCCCACCCCCAGAGCTGGATGCTCCTCACTGAGCACACAACTGCATCCAGGGGAGGGCTGAGAGCGCCCCGAGAGCCTTTGGAGTTGATTCCTTATGTTGTGGACTGTTGCTGCAAGCCTGCATCCTCATTAAGACAACTTAATTAATGTCCCCCAGCGGAAAGAAATTTGACGACTAGAGGCACAGCTGATGACAGGCACAGTGACTGCTCTGAGGCTGTGAACCGCAGTGTTACGCATCCTCTCCTCAGCGCTGCCGCACGCTTCAGACCTGCAGAGCAGACTGGGTAGTTCTCAGCCACAGTTCATGTATTTGATACAACAAACTCACACGCATAGCTGATTTTTTGGCCTGAATTTCTTAGACGCTTGAAGGAAGTGTCACGATGAAGAGAAACCATTAAGTATATGCTTCCATTTAAAAAAGGGTTTTGGACAAATTAAAGGTTTTGGACAAATGAAATCCTCAGATATAACGGCGGGTGCAGCTGGGCCACGCGAGCAGCCGTTCCCCACTCCCCCCTGTGCGGGACGGGCTCAGAGCAGCGAGCTCATCCCACGCAGACATCACCCTGCCCACATCCAGGACGCATTACAGGGAATAACCCTTCCATGAAGATGAGACTTAACGAGATGAAGGCATTTAGGTTTAAAACCAAAGTAAGCAGCCACCTGAAGAGTGATGGCAGAGACACATACCACAACCTGCGCAGGAGGCTGGTTTCCATCCCAGTGCCTGGAGGGTGCGCAGGGGGACACAGAGACACCCCGAACCCTCCAAGGGCGAAGCGGAGCTCCGTGCCACCCAGCCCATCGCACGGCTGCTGCTCAGAGGAAGGAAAAAGCATCATGAGCAGCTGGGGTGGAGAGAGCAAAGCAACAAATTTATGTTCATTCTGGTTTGCTTGATACAGTTAATGTCACCTCCCAACATAGTTGTGCTGGCAATGCTTCTAACCAAACCCAGAGGTTTTTAATATTAAAAAGCAGTTAAACATATACTGCGCCACGTGCGGAGCTATGCTCCAAGCGTGATCCCGGGGAAGCGCAGTTTTCCTTCTGCTGATGAAAAAGGCCGTGAGAGTTTTGGGAGGGCAGCACCAGGCCCACAGAGGAACACTGGAGGTCCACGCAGCAGCTTTTCTCCCAGACCCATGGCGTGCCGTGAGGTGCCGGCAGCAGTGCCCTGAGCCCCTCGGCCACGGGCGGCAGGCAGGTCATGGCCATGGCTGCTGCCTGCAGCAGGGCCCGGCACCGCACAGGCGTCTCCCACCGATGGCTGACGGCTCCTGGCGTGGGGAAAGCACGTGGTTCCCCTCCCAAGGGCACGGAATGGCCTTTGGGTTGGTACCTCGGAGCAGTCCCAGCCGTAGCGGCACTGGCACGCTCCTGCCTCACTGCACAAAACTCGTTTTGCTTCATTTCATTTTTTCCTTGATGCCTAATGAGTCTGTGAGAGTCACCTCCAATTTCATGGAGATATCACAGCTGTAAAGATGAAAATCTGCTTCATAAAGCCAAAAAACCCCAAGAATGAACAGTCAGGCTATGCATATAAAGGAACTAAAGTACCTCCTGTTGTTTCCCAGACATGGCCCTGGGCTTAAACATGATGCATGCTAAAAATAAAGCTGTGGGTAGGAAAAAGCAGCAAAGTTGCTCTACATTCCTAGAAGCTTCTCACATTCACATCTCGGCCTTGGGATTCCTGCAAGGGCCAAAACATTTCCTGAAACATCAAGCCATTTCGAGATGAAGCGAACATCCTCACTCAGCAGATGTGTTTGGGGAACTGGCATTTTTAAATTATCCAGAATGGTAAAACAACAGATTTGAACAACAAAAAAAAGCCAACAGCTAGTCATTAGAGTTGCTGCAACAATAATCTGAACTTGTCTATAGCATTAAAGGCTAAGATACAAGTGCTTTTATGCACCATTTAGCCTCTCCCTTGTGGAGAACTTGAGCATTTGTGCATCTGGATTTCATCTGCGCCTGAATGAGACTGTGGGTGTGACATTTTAGCTTGAGGTGGCTGCAGCTGGTAATGATGTGTTTGGATACTGCCACTCTTTCTCAGAAACATTGAAAGGGGTGCGTGAGCACATGCATACTGTTAAAAAAGATAATTAATGACTCAACAGCTAAGGTTAAACTCGAGTCCTTCTTTTGCCCAAAGAGACAGCTTTATTAGACAGCATAGAGGAGTATTTATTCACAGTTAAATAATTAAAAAAAAAACAAACAGTTTGAAGGTAAGAGGTTTATTGTTTAGCCAAAGGCTGCTTACAGCACTCAAGGCATGCTGTCAGAGCGAGCCAAGAAACGTCCTGCGTCCGTCTGCAGCGAGCAGGCAGCAAGCAGCAGGGCCGGGCATTGGCACCAAAACATGCTACAAGTCTTGAGTAAGAGGGATGTCTGATTTTTCTTTACATGCAGAATTTGGCCTTCTCAACTGCTAGGCACCAATGTAAGATATTTCCCGCCCATCTCTAGTCTAACAGCTAAAGCTGTCATTTCCCAAGACAGACCTCACCAAGGGAGAGGTTTCACTACCAGATAAGGGTTATAACCAGATCAGATATCAATGGTTGATGTTCCCGCTCAGAGCAAAGAGCAACCACGCTATCTGTTGTCCACAGCGTTATTTACAAATACCATGGTGGTAAAAAGCAGCCTCTAACCCCCAATCATACTCCTCCGTTACAAATAGCAACACGGAGGTTGCTTCTTTCCTCCTCAAGAGGAGGAATGTTCAACCAGGAATTTAGGATTAATTATCTAAGGCAGGAAAAAGCGGTGCTATGTTAAAGACCTGAGACATATCAGTGGTTGTGCTTTCTTGGGCAAGTCAGCTGTTGCTTCTGAGCACTGCCTTTACGGAGAAACTAAAGGAGCAATGACATTTAGTTAAACTAGTCTGAAACACCCATAGGAAAACTTCGGTCATCTATTGAAAGCTCATTACACTGAACCGAGTAAACCTCCTCCTGCGCTGGGGGTGCCACCCCGAGCAGCCAGGCGCCGGCTGCCGCTCCGACCCGGTACCTCCCACCCTCCGGACTGACCCTCCGCACGGCAGCGGGGCGCTGCACCCGTCCAACTGCTGAAGGGGATGTCGTGTGTGAAAAAAGCTACCGGCAGGATGAACTGCCAAAGGTTTGTCTGGGAAGAGCTGTTGGTCCCGCAGCCGCACTGCCACCTGGAGCAGATCTCGCCTGCCTCCCATAACCCTTCTCCCTGCTTCCTTCTTCCTTCTCTCAGAGAAGTTTTTCAGCTTCTTACATGTTACGTTCCCAATGCACAGAACCTGGGAATAGTGTGGTTATCTGTAGTTTATACGGACAAAGATTCATTTAATACCCTTGTGGAAAAATTGTAGAAATCAGTGGGATTATAGGAGCCCACTGAAGCCGGGATACTTACTCGATGTACAGCTGGTTGTCATCAATTCTTATTTTTCAATCAACCTGTTATCCTGACACCCTTAAGCTACGGATTTCCTTTTAAATGGTGTCGTATAGGTTTGGTTATTTAAAATTCTGCTTTACCATAGTTGTTCTGTGGAACATATGAAACTTTTATACCAGGAGAACAGCAGACAGCCTTCCAATAAGGCTGGGAGTCTGTGCCAGCACAGGGATTTTCACACTATTTTAAGCATTTACAAGTTGTCTCAAGCCTTAAATGATAAAAACATCAAGTAGTGAGAGTGCAGTGAACTCAATATTTTGCTATTCAGCTAGCCTAGTGGGAACACGCTAGTGCAAATATTTAAATGTAAGCACCAGCTGGAGGCACTTCCTGCGGCTGCCGCCACCAGGCACGAGCCGGGTGTTAACCAGAACCCCTGGAGTGGCCCGAAGGCGAGACCCGGGAGCCGCTGCCCTAGAAGGAAAGGTATTAGCTACAGCCAGGGTGCTGTTACCGTGAAGGAACACAGATGCGCTTTAATAATAGCACCCGGGCTGAAGGTGACAACAGATGACTCAAAAGGACCAACGGCAGGTTTTGTGGAATCAATTTAGAGGCTTAAGGGAGATTTTGTTAAGCCTAAATCATTAAAGAAAACTTGTTTGCGCAGTTTCACTTCATCACCCTGTCACGGCCAGGGTTGGTGGGAGGAGATGTAGATATGGCCCAGGGTTGCACAAGAGCCCGTGGCACACCTGCAGCACCTCCCTTTGCTCTCTCAGCCTCTTTACGCGCATCACCTCAGGCTCGCAAGTGCTTTTACTGGCACCACTGGACAGATAACCCATTTGCATGTGATCCCCTGAAACACAGCTGTACCAAGCACAGGGGGCACCGAAGTGCGTTCAGCGCGGGCTGGCCCAGCTTGCCCTCCTACAAGCCACGCTCAGCCCACCCCCAGGCTGGGCTGCAGCCCCCTCCCCAGGCGTTGCTGCGCCTGCCGAGAGAAGCACCAAGCTGCGGCTGGGACGGACCCCAATTCAAGCCTGTGCAGGCTTTCGGGAGCATCTACAGGGGGAGATGAAAAAAAAAAAAGGAACAAGTTTAGTACTCACCAGACCCAAACCAGCAACTCCTGCGTGCTGAGGAATGGCTAGTGACCCGCAGGGGAGAGGCTGTGCCCTGCAGAGATGCTCAATGGGGGCACAAGGGACTCACCTGATTAAAAAGAAAAAAATGAAAGAAAACATCTTTTTTAAAAAAATGAGGGATTGGAAAATAATGTTTAAAAAATGAAGGCATGTTTTCCAGCAATTTACCCAAGGATTATCCATAGCCAAGCAGGGAAAGTAGGGTCCAGAGCTGAAGGAATGATTTCTTTAATTTCTTTTTAAAATAAGATGCTCTCAGTTTCCCAGGAAATTCTCTAAAAGGACAATATTGTGCCAACAAAAAGCCAGATTTAGTTTTCATAGTCTCAGAATGATACATTTGTAAGCCTATACCAGGCTAAAAATTGACAGCTCAAGAGGATCACCGCATCTCTGAAGACAGAGAATGAAGAGCCAAGAAGCAGGTTATTAGAGACTGAAAAAGATACTCACTTCGAGTAAAATACTGTTGTTTTATGCATGGGAGTAGGACAAGCTAGGACAGCCGTCTCGTATTTCTTCAGAGAACACAGGCATTTGAATGAAATAATGAACAATACTATAAACCAGAATCACATTGCAAATAAACATGTAAGTGACAAGTGTTATTTCAACACATCTAGTTTCATGTCTCCTGAAAGAGCTGTTAAGAAGTCCCTCTAAAAGTGCTGGAATTTTTTTTCTTCAGCAACACTTTCCATCAACATGAGCTGCAGTGACTGGACAGGAGGTTTTTAGGTGTGACATTTCTTTTAGTATTTTGCTGACACCTTCTGATTTGGAAAAATCTGTTCCAAATCCTACAATCCAGTAACTAAAGTGACTAGAGAGCAGCCATGTGTTAATCCAACATTGCCAGGAGCGACTGAAAGCCTTATTGTGCCATCAAATTGCATTCTAAAACAAGTTTTTTGATGTTAAACTGCACGTCCTAAGCACGAGAGCCCATGAAGTGTGAAACCCAACTTTACCGCATCTGTTCACGAGAGGTAATCTCTATGCCAGTGCTTCACCTCTCAGGAAGCGAAGGCTCAGCCTTTCCCCCGGAGCAGCCCCGTCGCTTTATAGCCACGTGGTGCAGATCTTGCTGCCAGCAGGGACATGAACAGTGCCACATGCCACGCTGCTGAGTCCCGCAGCACTGCGTGAGCCTGCGAATGCCAAAGAGAAGTGAAACACATCCCTAATTCACCTCGGGTTTCAGATTATACATTTGACGAGTGGGATCATTAATGAGCATGTGCTGCTGTCACCTGTCACCACTCTCCCTGTGGCAGTGGTGGAGGTTCCCCAGGGCCACCTCAGGGGCGCAGCATCCCTGTGCCCTCGCCTGCGGTGGGCTGCAGCCTGGGGGCACACCCCAGGGATGCCCCAAACCCCAGGTCCACGGAAATGCTCCAGGTCGAGCAGGTGTCCTGGAGCACGGTCTAGGTTGGAAAAACAGTTTAACAAAACTTAGCAAATATATTTGAAAATAACCTTAGAACTAAGCTGAGATTCGTTAATTAGTGGTTTCAGCCTCCCAGTGAAGCCCACCAGGAACCAACCACCGCTAGAACAGCTAGATCAACCTTTGCAAGTATAGGTGAGGGACATGCAAATTTGCAGGGAGAAGCTCCCGAACTGGGGTTCTATCTGTGACCCCTGTTGCTTGACACACTGCTTGGAGTTGAGAGAGCTGGGACTCTTTAGCCTGGAGAAGAGAAGGCTGAGGGGAGACCTTATTATGGCATACAAGTATCTAAAGGGTGGGTTGAAGGAGGATGGAGACAGACTCTTCTCGGTGGTTCCCAGTGACAGGACGAGGGGCAATGGGCACAAGTTGGAACATAGGAAGTTCCATTCACATATACGGAAAACCTTCTTTACGGTTGGGGTGACAGAGCAGTGGCACAGGCTGCCCAGGGAGGGGGTGGAGTCCCCTTCTCTGGAGATTTTCAAAACCCGCCTGGATGCAGTCCTGAGTGATGTGCTCCAGGCAATCCTGCTTTAGCAGGGGAGTTGGACTAGGTGATCTCTGGAGGTCCCTTCCAACTCTGAAAATTCCGTGTTTCCGAGTAAAACAACTGATTAAACACTTGTTCAACAAGATACTTAAAAATGTAAATATTCTTTCTGTATGAGATGTTTAATAATTCTCCCTGAAAGTTACCAAAGACACATGTCTCAAAGGGTGAGTGCTGCAGAGACCCCCACGCACACCTGGGACCTGCAGCTGACCCACCCCAGATTTGCAGTTTCAGTTCCAGAATCTCACGTTTTCGGTCCTATGCATTAGTCACCACCTGCAAAGGTGATGAAAACTCTGGAAGAAAAAGCAAGAAAACTCCAAAAGAGGCAGTGGGATTATCTCAAGGCAGGTGGGTGCTGGCAGCTCCCCAGCACACAACCCGGCACTGTCACCCCTTCTGCGGTGACCTGCCCCAGGACCCTGCTGAGATCCGTGCCACGCTCCTTCAGACTCACAGACTGGGCCCACAGGTTTTGCAAACAGGTTTTGTCTGGGCTTCCCGACAGGGGCCATCGCTGTTCTCACAAGTTTCTATTCCTGGGGTCCAGCTCGGAACCAGCATTGGAGCTGAGCCTGCAGGAACAATCTCTGTGGCCGCCAGGCGCCGACGTGCCGCAGCGCAGGCGCTGCTCCCAAAGCAGAGGCGGCCACGCAGGCTGCATGGCGGGCAGAGCACTGCCGGTAACGGCCGAACTGCTGAAGCGGGGGGGCTTTTTTATTTTTTAGAAGGACGTCTTGGAACTATTAGGAGTTGTATACGGGCTGGGCTGGTTAAAAAAAACATCCACGCAGTTTTCATGTGAAAAGTTGCTTTCAAAAATGTATTTTGGTCAAAATTGAAATGCCTCTGATGGTTGGCGGATAAATGTCATGACGGAGATGATAATAAGGAAATGCACATTTGAAATAAGGTACCAAATTGTAACAATAACAGCAATTTTGATCTTTTACAAATTACCAAGTGTTGTGATAGATTAATAAGTTTTAAAAATTAAGGCTCAGTTTCTACTGGAATAGGCACTAGAGCTAGCTAAGTCAGAAATTCATTTAGGGCAATATTACCGCCCCTACTACACAGTGTTCATACCGCAGCACGGTGAAGGCTCCTGCTCTGAGCATCCTCCCGAAGCGCACGGCGCTGGCTCCAGCGAGCAAGACCTTCAGCACTCGCAAGATGCCGGTGGCATCCCTGTGGCTCTGCTGGAGCCCTTCTCACCAAGAATGGCCTCATTCACTTCCTCAGGAACGAATGTCTCAACGCTTTTTGCCAACAGGCACTTGCCCAGAGAGCGAAGAGCACTTGCCCAGAGAGTGAAGAGCAGCCTGCTGGTAACGCTGAGGGCAAACCGCCGCCTGTCGCTGCTCCCAGTCCCTTTTCTCACCCAGCGGGTCCGTTATTGGACGGACAGACAGGCAAATAAAAACCGCGGGGCCCCCCCCGCGCCCGGGCAGGAAAAGGCAGCTCAACCTCCCCGTCGGGGAATCGAACCCCGGTCTCCCGCGTGACAGGCGGGGATACTCACCACTATACTAACGAGGAGCCATTAGAACCCCTAGACAGCCATTATCTGGCCACTCCGTGAGAGTATTAATTATCCCCATCATTCCTTCACTGATGCCCTCTTGCCTGTGCGGGGCCAGCAGAAAGGGCACTCGCCCAAAGCCTCCTGCATGAGGGCCACACTCCAGCTTTGGTATTTATTACACACAATGTATATCTATAGGATGCGTGCTCTAAAGAACACCTAAGCTCAGCTCCCATCCTTATTGCAGCGGTCGAAGTCCAGAATCACTGCTCTGCTGGTACCAAAGCCGTTCAGGAGATGGCATTTCTGTACACAAGAACGCGATACTGCATCGCATCCACTTCCACAGACACGGCGTATCAGAGCCTGAGTTAAGATCCAGCACTAACAGCGAAAAGTTTAAAAATAAAATAAAAAATTGGTGAAGATTCAGAAACGTTTCTCTCCCCATCCAAACTGCTGCCAGTTCTGGAAAACTAGGAAATACACACTGAAAATACAGGGGAAAGTCAACAGAAGAGACTTCACTTCCAGATTTCATAGGAGCTGAAGAAATTAAAGGAAAACATGACACAAAAGCACGTGGGGAGTGCATCTAGCGTCACTGCCATGGACAACAGGCAAGAGGGGACTCCCACTCATCCCGATCAGTTCCCCAGCTGTGGCTTGGGGAAATCACCACACCGGGGCAGTGCCTGGAGAGCCACGGGTGGGAAATTACATTAGTTTTGTGTCAAGATTAATTTTGGGTTTGTTACTCAGAGGAAATGGACACAGAGCTGAAGTGCAGCCACAGCTATAGAGAGCTGTCACCAAACAGCATAAAATTAATACTGTATTAATTTCCCAGGCTGGAAGACACTGCAGAGTGTTTTGTAACCAGATCTGTGCACTAAAGGAGCCTCCTGCATACTGTAGGGTTTGCCTAAGGCTCCTCTCTTGGTCTGGCAGCGGAGCTGTTTGCATTGGCAACTCTCTGCCCCCCCGCCCCGTGCCAGGTCCTGTACGTGGGAGAAGAGCAGCCGAAAACAGAGAACTTGAAATCACACACCTCTTACGAGATGCCCAGCGGTCCCGTTCTCACCCCACCAAAGCAAAGAGCAGCACTATTTGGTGTGAAAGATGCTTATAACACCTACGACACATTCCTGGTGGAAACTGGAAGAGATTTTTTAGCACTGTGCATAGCAGAACCTAAGATCTGTTTGTTTGGAGGTTTGTTCTCCATGTCATCAGTTTTCCTATGGTGTCAGAATCAATTAAGCCCTCAGAGAACTGCTGGACTGAAGTGTTTTGCTGTCTCAGGTATGTCTCATGACTTGCCCTTGGTGAAGCTGTGCTGGCTGTCACCAATCACCTCTTTGTTATCTATGTGCCTCAGCAGAGTTTCCAGAAGGATCTGCTCCATGATCTTGCCAGGCACAGAGGTGAGACTGACTGGCCTGTAGTTCCCTGGGTCTTCCTTCTTTCCCTTTTTGAAAATAGGGGTTATGTTTGCCTTTTTCCAATTGTCAGGAACCTCGCCAGACCACCACGACTTCTCAAATATGATGGCCAGTGGTTTAGCGACTTTGTCTGCCAGTTCCCTCAGGACCCGCAGATGTAGATACACCTCTTTCCAGGACAATCCCTAGCAGTCCTATCACCCGCCTGTCTGTAACTTTTCTAATTAGAAAGAATGTTTTGTTTCAGCATTTCAGGCTGATGGGTACACTGGAGAGGCGTAACCTTTCCTAGGGGGAAGGTGAGAGGCTTTGCTCAGTTCTGCTCTTAATTTCCACAGAGTTATATTTCACTTAAGGAACACTCTACACTGGGAGAATCTGATTTAAAATCTCAACCAAGATCTATTGGTTTATGGCTGCTTATTAGCTTGGAGATCAGCCTGCCGTCTGTGAGTAGCAGGGTGTTCTCCTCGCTTTTCTGAAGGGGCTGTATTAATTGTATAAAAGGTTACGAGGCTTTCATAACCCAGATATGCAAGTTACTGAGTTGTCTCTGACATAATCTGTTTATGTACTTTTTATATCACGGGCTTTTGCTCGTTTGCTGTCTCTGGAGAGTTACTGACGTCATCTGATAACAGACAGTTAAGATTTTCCAGGGAATGTGTAGGGAGTACAAGGGTTTACATCTGTAATTTAAAACTATGAGGAAAAGGTGTTACTTCTTAAGAAAGACCTTTCAGGTCACCGTTGCGGAGCTGCACGCAGGGTAGGGGAATGCTGAGTCGCTCTTTGAAGCCAGCTCTGGGACTCGTGGCAAGGTCAGTGTTGGACAACACAAACCTGCTCGTGGATGGTCTTTTCCTTCTTCCCACCAAGTACGTTGCTGTTAGTCATTCACCCCTGGTGCAGCAGAGGTTTTAGTAAAAGAATTACCTTTCACAAAAGGCACTTAGTTGCTGAGCTAATGGTGCGCATAAATACCCCAAGAGTAGAGCACACCTGTTCTTACTGGAAAGCATAAGGGGGGGAAATCCACAACCCACCCAAAAACCAACAAACACACAAAAACCCCATGGTCAGTAAGACTCTGTACTTCATAAGTTGGTACCATGGGAGTTGCAAGTACTCAAAATCCAATAACCTGATCTCTTTTCTGGCCATTACATACATTTATTTTTAAATTGCAATTGATTCATCTTTCACCAAGGGCAAGTCATGCCTGACAAATTTGGTGGCCTTCTGTAAAGGGGTTACAGCGGCAGTGGACAAGGGAAGATCAACAGATGTCATCTACCTGGACTTGTGCAAAGCGTTTGACACCATCCCACACGATATCCTGGTCTCTAAATTGAAGAGACATGGATTCGACAAATGGACCACTCGGTGGATAAAGAACTGGCTGGACGGTCACACTCAAAGAGTTGCGGTCAATGGCTCAATGTCCAAGTGAAGTGACAAGTGGCGTTCCTCAGGAGTCGGTACTGGGGCCTGTATTATTCAACATTTTTGTCGCAGACATGGACAGTGGGGTCGAGTGCACCCTCAGCAAGTTTGCCAATGATACCAAGCTGTATGGCGAGGTAGACACGCTGGAGGGGAGGGACGCCATCCAGAGAGACCTGGACAGGCTGGAGAGGTGGGCCC
>NW_009649770.1:489925-517836 GCF_000708025.1 Charadrius vociferus | reverse complement strand
TGCCCCTCTACTCCACTCTCGTGAGACCCCACCTGGAGTACTGCGTCCAGCTCTGGAGTCCTCAACATAAGAAAGACATGGACCTGCTGGAGCGTGTCCAGATCAGAGCCACGAGGATGACCCGAGGGCTGGAACACCTCTCCTATGAGGAGAGGCTGAGAGAGCTGGGGCTGTTCAGCCTGGAGAAGGCTCCGGGGAGACCTTATTGCGGCCTTCCAGTCCCTAAAGGGGGCCTACAGGAGAGCTGGGGAAGGACTTTTTACTATGGCACGTAGTGACAGGACGAGGGGGAATGGCTATAAACTGGAAGAGGGCAGGTTTAGATTAAACATTAGGAAGAAGTTTTTCACTTTAAGGGTGGTGAGGCACTGGAACAGGTTGCCCAGAGAGGTTGTTGAGGCCCCGTCCCTGGAGGTGTTTGAGGCCAGGCTGGACGTGGCCTTGGGCAACCTGGGCTGGTGGGAGGTTGGAACTCGATGATCTTCAAGGTCCTTTCCAACCTAAACCATTCTATGATTCTACCCCAAATGAGAAAATGCAGAATGGTCTGGTTCCTGCTGTCATGAGCGGACTGTAGGGACACATGGCCTCTGGTAAGACCTTGCCAGGGAACTGAAGCGATAAGCTACAATAAATCGATTATAACAGAGAAGTGATAAGAGGTTGTAAACTCAAACCAAACTCAAATACTGCAGATGACATCAGTTCTGGAGTTAGCACTGCTTCCAGGTCAATGACACTGACTTTGAGTTTGCTGCTTTCAAAAAGTACTCAGTTTGCTGCAGCCAGTTCCTCCAGTGACACCTCTCTCCCCTATATCGCTAATGCCACCGGTTTGGGTATTAGCCCTCTGCATTTACTGTGCAAAGCGCTTCTCCTTGCATTCCCTTGCTAGCAACACCCACTCCCTGCTGCTTCCAGGATTGCATTCCTCTGCTGCCACCGGTCTCTGATACCCAGTCTCTGGCTAAAATCAGAGGCGTTTGCCTTGATATGCCTCACCCTGATGTGGCTGTCTCCTTCAACAGAACCACTCCACCATCCCTAGTAACAAGACACAG
Organism: Charadrius vociferus; assembly: GCF_000708025.1. Classification (NCBI taxonomy): domain Eukaryota; kingdom Metazoa; phylum Chordata; class Aves; order Charadriiformes; family Charadriidae; genus Charadrius; species Charadrius vociferus. The sequence goes on along the minus strand of NW_009649770.1, from coordinate 516,775 downwards.
AAAAGGTTATCGCAGTCTGTACCTTCTTTGCCTCATGTTCTCACTCCTAAGGTCTGCCCTCAGGGTTTCAGCTCCTCAAGCCCATGAGCAGAAGTGGTGGGAGTGAGGCACTCCCCACTGGAGAGGAAAACAGTTAAGGAGCCACGGAGCTGGCTGGGCACGCATGATGCCATGCGACCGGACACGCTCTGTCTGAAGGTGAGGATGGAGCTGACCACTGGCAGGTCATGGCCACCAAGGAAGGTCCCTGATGGCGGAAGAAAGGCAAATTTCACACCTTTCCTCAGGAAGGTGTATGGGGGGTACTACAGGCTGGTCAGCCTCACCCCAGTGCCCGGGACGGCTACAGAGCATGTCTGATGGGATGACACTTCCAGGCACATGAAGGACAAGGCAGTGATTAGAACAGCAGGGCTTTACCGAGGGCCTGACAGCTTTCTGTGATGACTGGCTTTGTAGCTAACGGAGGGCTGCATCAGATGTTGTTTGTCCTCACTTTAGCAAGGCCTTTGACATCACCACTCATGGTTAACTTAGAGCCAAACTGGTGAAACACAGAGTGAGGAGGGGGACAACAGTATAGACGGAAAATCGGCTAAACAACCAGGGCTGTATCAAGGAGCACAGAAACTACTCAAAATTTAATTTGCAAGTGATTTCTTGGGTGCTTACTCTGCCCCTAAATCAGATGGGCTGCAGGCCCTTTACCTTTCAGCACCTGCAGAGTCTGGAGTTCGGCTATGAATCTTCACTCTGTCTTTGCATTTCTGCCCCCTCAGCTGATGGAATGTATTTTGTCATCTGCTTGAAATATGCTGTCATTTTGGGTCCCTGTTACTTTCGGGTTTCATCATGCAAAAATCTGCTAGAAGACTCCCTCTAGTCATTGCTCAATGCGTAAGCTGCTTTAGGGCAAAGACATGTAAATCTGCTTTATAATTACATAAAGAAAAACAATGCAGAATGCTGCAATAAACCATGGCCTAAATCTTCTCAGTCAACACTGCTCAGCCAGAATCTAAAGGGCTGAAAGGATAAAGGGTTTGTATGCCACAAAGGTATCTCTCCCCGCATGTTAAAAACCTGTTGCTCATCAACTCAAACATGTTTCTGAGACCTTAAGCACGGAGCAACACTGACTGCCTGGTAGCCCTAAGAATGCACCTCCCTGAGGCAGAGAGATGGTCACGGTGCAGCAGACACCATGCGGAGTCCCCTGGGAGCAGCGCTCCCTCCAGCCTGGAAACCCAACGTGGTGGTCAACCACCCCGGAACCTCCCCTGCGCTGTGCATAAGGTGACTGCTACTACTTTTTCGTGCTGTGGCCTGAAACGGCAGAAAGTGGATATACTTATTGAACACGTGTTGATGGACAGAAATGCCTTTGGAGCAGGGGGTTTCACTCAAAGGCAAACTTCATCTTTATAGTTCTAAAAAGAGCGAAGTTACAAGGATTAAAGGTTTGCATTTGAGTCCAATAAAAATTCAAATACAGCTGGCTGAATAGTAAGAGGAAGTCCCTTGTTTCATACTAATTTTTTTTAAAAAAACAAAACCAAAAACCTGGAATACTGTGTCCAGTTTTGGGCTCCACAGTTCAAGAGGGACAGGGAGCGAGTCCAGCGAAGGGCAACCAAGATGATTGAGGGATTGGAGCATCTCCCTTACGAGGAAAGGCTGAGAGAGCTGGGACTCTTTAGCCTGGAGAAGAGAAGGCTGAGGGGAGACCTTATTACTACTTACAAATATCTAAAGGGTGGGTTGAAGGAGGAAGGAGCCAGACTCTTCTCTTCTTGGTGGTTCCCAGTGACAGGACGAGGGGCAATGGGCACAAGTTGGAACATAGGAAGTTCCATTCAAATATACGGAAAAACTTCTTTACGGTTGGGGTGACAGAGCAGTGGCACAGGCTGCCCAGGGAGGGGGGGGAGTCCCCTTCTCTGGAGATTTTCAAAACCCACCAGGATGCAGTGCTGAGTAATGTGCTCCAGGCAATCCTGCTTTAGCAGGGGAGTTGGACTAGATGATCTCTAGAAGCCCCTTCCAACTCTGAAAATTCTGTGATTCTGTGAAAATCAGATCCACAGATAAAATAGAACTAAACAAAGCTCACACAGTTTACCCCATCCCTGAGCCTGCACAGGCTGCACCAGGAAGCAGTTAAGGACCACAGCTGAAATGCAAACCAGATTCCACAAAAGGCTACTATGGTTCACTCAAAGAAAGAAGAGATATTTCTGCATTAAAAAAAAAAAAAAAAAAAAAGGCAAACCAAACAAATCAACACCCCATAAACTTGTAAAGAAACTTGTATTTCTTACAAGCCTGTTTCCCCCAGGTAAAAAGAATTACTGTGGTGCAGAGCTCCTCTTTGCCAGACTCAATGGAGATACAACACAGAATGGAATTTTCAGGGTTTCATTTTTGGCAGTTTAAAGCAAACACCTGTAGTTTTGATGGCTAACGCATTTGTACAGTGAACCCTCAAGAACAGGCTCTGACCCAGCAAGCTCATCACAAGATGCCTTGCCAGCACACTGTTGGGGCACAGACTTCATTCCTGACCACTTCTTCCCCGTTAGGCACCCAGTCAGAACATCTGCACAACAATGTCATTTAGCTTTTCCAAAACATAAGCAAAGAACAATTCCAACAGAGGAGTAACTGCAGTTTATATATAACATGCAATTTATACATGAAGTATTTTATTCAACAGGAAAATACCACCCCGAGTCACCTGCGTGCATGAATCAGCGTGGGCTCTCAAGTTAATCTGGAAGGCAGAAGCTTACAGTAGCTTCACAGCATGCTTTCTGCTTCAAGACTGCAAAACTAGCCTTCTTTAGGACATCAGATGTTTTTAAAAACAGGACCTGAATCTAAGAACTGCGAAGTACAGGCTTTTATTACAGGAGAGGAAGAAAAGAGCATGAAAACCATACCAGTCATGTTTCCTTAGTATAAAATGCTACACAGGAACAGTACCAAATACCACAGCAATTTATGACGCTAAAGGAAAAAAAACACACCCAGAAATCCCTCCCTCAAAACCCACAAATGTAGGCAAAACAATGAACAATCTCAAATTATTTATTAGGAAAAGACAAAGTACTGTTTTAACATTCATACAGAACAAATGGTAATAAAACCAGGAAAATAAACTGTAAAAAGTAGGCCCATCACAGAGGATTCGAGTTATGACAAAGTAAATGAAATCCAAACTTCATTCATGCAAACAAGCAGTAAAGAATTATTTACAGTTTCGATGGGATGAATTGCAGCATTGGCGATACTTGGGCCCCAATCAAATTACTCAGTGACCTATTAAAGGGATCCAATCTGTACATTCAGCAATGAGAATCTATAAAAAGAAAAATAATTTAAACAATTTACAAGAGCTGTATTACAGATGGCATAAAGTTATCATTTACAAGAGCTGTATTAACAGGTGACACAAAGGTATTCATCAGTAACTTATGAATAAAAATTTGTAGCATATATTTTTACATCACATCTTCAGTGTCTGAACAGTAAACAAGAAAGCGGAGACATAACATGAGTGCAATGTAATAGAATAAGGCAACTTAACCAAATGGCTCTTCGGAGAACTTCCATCCTACAAGGGTTTACAATTTACAAGTTTGCCTGTCTGTTTCTGCTAGCTAACAAAAACAAATATTTGAAGACAGCAACTGGTGATCAGAAGGCCTGCATATGACAAGACAGTAGACAGAAAATTAAATACTTGTTTGTTAATATGCCAAAACTCAGAAATGTAAAAAAGTGCAGATTATCAGAAGCCCTCTATATCCTAGCTCTATAACATCAACAAACTAGTTTTCAGGTTCTAGATGCCATAATTTAATGTCTCAAAATACTAATTCACTAGTCTTATAATTAAATTCTTTTATAATGCACAATCTGAAACTAGTAACTCCTCCCAAAGCTTGTATTTACAATGTTCTTAAATTGATGCTGGAAGAATTGTGAAATGCTAGCAATTTAGAGCAAAAATTAGCAACTGATACACCATATTCCAGTTTATTTTACAGGCAAGACTAATTAACACATCTAGTTTTTAAAGTTATTTTAAATGGGTATTTCTGCATTTTCAACAACTTCCCCAAATGCTTACAGTAATGGCTGTTTTTCTTGAAGTTTTAACAGAGAACAAATGCCAATCGTGTTCTACTGGACATTATTTGTTTAAACAGCTACCATGACAAAATAAGATGAAGGACAACATCGACAATGAAAAGTCATCCGTATCATAATGCACAAGGGGAATGTTATGGGCCTTACAGAAAGCAGCACAGGAAGCCAAACCTGCCAATGACTCGCCACATTAACAAACACAGCCCACATACTCAAAAAAAAGAAACTTGAAATAAGGCCAAAAAATATTTGCAAAATATTTAAGTCTGTCAAAAAGTCCAGGCCATAAATATTTTATTTACAATTTCTATTTAGAATATTTATTTTCAACAAATGATTTAGCACCAGCAGGCATATGCAGAGTAGCGTTACTGTGTTCCCCAGGCAGAAGACCTCGAGGCCAAATCTTGCTCCTTAGTTTAAAACAGTCCCCATTTAAGAGAATCATCTATTCAAGTAACTAAAGCGAGCAGGACTGGGCACTCAGTTATGCAAACCTAGACTGCTCAAACATATTCCATTAGCACATTAATAATTACAAATATATTACAGCATCTTTTGAGATGTTTTCAGAAAGTGTGTTTTTAAGAATACTTAATATGCTTTGTATGTGTGAAGAAAAAAACTAATAAAACAGGCTTCTTTGCAGACTTTTTTTAAAGAATTAGTAATTTTATCACAGATGACAATACTGGCAATGTACTTTGGAATATATCAGTAAAACATAAAAACATAAAAGAACATAATCAGGGAATTATCCCTCTATACTGTGATAAAGCTTTTTTTTTTTTTAACTCCCATGGTCATGTCTGAGGACTTAATTTGCCCATTTTATCCACAATGATTGTTAAGTCTGTCCCCTCTCACTGTGCGTTAATGGAAAATGGAATGAAATACAATCAAAACAGCAACTGTATGTCGAGCGCGCTCCACCACAGGTCTTGGTCAAATACTTCTAATCTGACCCACAGATTTTTGTTCACTTTTTACCCTAAGCAAAGCTCTATTATGTATTACATGTTTAAGCCTATGTAATCAAAAAAAAAAAAAAAAGATGTAAAAAGCCCTGTCACTAGGAAAACACTAAGCTCGTTATGTGTGCAAATGGTCTCAGGATAAAAAGCAGAGCACAACTAGCTCAACAGAACCGCACTGACCTTCATCTCTGTTCTGAACTAAACCGAAAATAAACTGTTTCCTCAGGATTACAGTCACCTAGTATTCAGAATGTGAATAGTGAGAGTGATATTTAAAAACAAGGTTGAATGTAAATGTATATATTAACATAAGTTAATGACTGAATGCGTAAGACACCACCTAGTCTTTAAGAAGCACAGATTGACTCTAGATAGAAGACACTTTAATTGGTTCCAAGTGTTAAAATCCCACTGTTATTCTGAAACTTTTAGAAATGAGACATTATTGCAACTTATCTGGAAGCAGGTATTTCCTGAAGGCCTATACTAGACAGAGACCAAGAGTTAGTATTACAACTCTTAAAGGCAACAATCACCTTGCATGTACACTACCAACAACTCAAACACAAGGAGAAATCTCACTGTACTACTGAAGGAGTATTTAATCCGTTATGAGAGGCCAGAACTGAACTTTTGTTCTTAATATATAGGCTGAGAGTAGGTGGGACAGCATGGTCCCATATTCTTTCCATGCTGTAACTCTCAAATTATGAATGGAGGTGTTGGTAGAATCACACAGGTCCTTGCTCACAGAACACTACAGAGAAAGAGAGGGAGATTTTCAAAAGGCAAGCCAGACATCTGAACACCCTTTGAAAAGCTGGAGCAAATTATAAGACAAAAAGTGTATCAGTGCTGCTTCTCTCCAAACTGTTAAATTTATTGAGGCTTTACTAAAAGAATGAAAAAGCGTTTATACTTATACCTCTGCTAGCTTCAGTAAAGAACGCCGAGGATGCGTTCATTCCAGCTTGCTAAACAATTAAAATGTATTGTAGAAGTTGTTCCCTTCTTGTTCAAATTGCAGTTACTCTAGTACAACTAGAAATGTGAAAGTGGTTAACTTCAACAGTCATACCAACTTGGAACAGCTTAATCTAAAAGTGAACTTTTTTGGTCAGAAATAATCTGTACTTATCTGATTAAAAACTTGCATGATTTTTAGGGAGACACTGACAGAATAAAACTGTGCGTAATACTTCAAAAGACCAAACTGGAGGGATGAGACCAAGAAATGCAAAAGCATTACCCCAGGATAAGGGCTACAGAGACAGGAAGCCAGAAATCTCCTGCTGTTTTCCTGGCATCTCTAGCTACACTGCATTGAAGAGGTCATTTCCATGGCAGATAAAATTATCTGCCATTTCTCTTGTAAGCAACACTGTTTAGGAATCCTCCTGGATAAAGTCCCAGTACCAGCAAAATTGGCATTACATGAAAAAATTAAAAGGCACTCACATGGCTGGCTGAGCTGAAAACGATTACACATTCAAAAGGAGTTTTACATTTTACTTTAAAAGAAGAAATATCACACAACTTTCCTCTAGAGAAGTGGTTCCACTTGAGAAAACAACAGTAGCCCTGAGAAACCCCTAAATTTTCTCTATGCTACATTGAATCATTTCATTCCAAAGCCTCTTCAGCCAGTTAGCTTTGAGGAAAAGAAATGGCAAGAGATCAGGAAAAAAGCAACTTCAAGTGATTTGTATAAAAGAAACAAGCCTATTTAACTTATTTAGAAGAGAATTTAGGGGAAAAGACTGTAAGGCTTATCTTGCAACTATTTGTGATGCCTAGCATTTCTACTGATGGTAGAGTCACTCTTTGGAGACTCTAGTAACGAGTTCTAAGTTGAGAGAAAATGAGATGAAACCCAAAGATGTGGCTTAAATACAGGACCCCTGGGCTTTACAGTACGGCTTGAAAACTCTTCTGGTTGCTCTTGTAATGAAGTCAAAATTGTGCTGATAAAACTAGCAAAAGGAACCCAATTTTTTTTAGAAGCTCAAGGGAAGTAAAACAGAGGTAGGGTATACTTTTTGATTCTCACAGTAGTTTCTATACAGTACAGCTATTCAAGAATTACTCCGTTAAATTATTCTGTAACTCTGTACAATTTACTTTAAAAATGTATCTTAGATCATATCAGTTTCAAATGGTTTAAATTAACCATGGTCATTAGGTAATCATCTTCTACATGTGCTTCTGGTTAAATATACAGGTAACTTCTAACTACTGCTTCAAGAGCAGCTCTCAGAATCAGAAAATGAGAAGCAATAAATATGGTCTAAAAGAACGGTTTCTAACCAAGCTGTAGTATGTGTCTTAAAGTACCTCACTTTGCAAGAAAAATATGCAGATGGTTTGCAAAATTTTCAGGAGGCTGCCAAAACATTCAGAAAATTAAGTTTTATAACCAAATAAAGGTTACTTTCTATAGTCAATTGTAACTTAAAAGGAACAGTATACAGCATTTATAAAGACTTTCTATAAAAACCATATTCACTTATTTTCTGAAGTGCTCCGATTTAGAATTAGATCAGTTGAACTGTCAGTGTAATTTTTGTTTGGTTTTTTTTATGTCTAGGATGAAACATCAAAGCAAGCACAATGGAAACGTAGTACGAGTACCAGGAAAAACAGCAATAAATGGAACTGCATTTGTGATTAGCATTGGGCTTAATGAATTGGCTACACTTAGGTTACTGTGACTACAGAAATCGAAAGAAAAAAACCCAACACCATATGATGTTAAGTATGGGGCTTTGAACTATAAGAAAAGACAGAAGACTGAAAATAGCGCGTAGAGGTTTATAACACACTAGGTGCAGTGTCTGTGAATACAACACAGCCATGCTGTGGAATACTCAAGCAATCACTTTTAAAAATACCTTAAAACCCAACATATGAATGTGTTCTAGACTGGTTGCTCCTCATGCACTTATAGGAAATATTTAACATTAAAATGGCATCATAAAATCGGGTAGCTCTTTAGTCCACGAAGAGTCATATAGCTAATGACTGTTTAATATTCTTACAAGTTTAAGATCTTATGCCCTGACTTCAGGGCTAAACTTATTACAATAACCACAACTGTAAATTTTAAAAGTATACAGAAAAACCCAAAGATCAGTTCTAGAGTATGGATTTTATCCCAAGGCCACAATTTGATGAACGGTTCCATATTGCAATTGCACTAAATATTGGTCCATTTGGTGCTGCAATACAAACTCTGATGCTGTCCTCAATTTTCAAAAACAAACTTCCAAATCCAAAAGCAAGCTAACAACCTTTCATTTTCAATATCTAATTAGATTCTGATCAACTCCCAGAAAATTAAGGAGAAATCATATTTTCAAATTAGTAGGATAGGGCAGAAATTTTCCAAACCTTCAAAGAAATGAGCCAAAGCATCAGAATTATGAGGTCCTGTATTTAGTCTATTTTATAAGGACTTCTTCAATTCTCTCAGATTTTGTGGTACCTTTGCAAATAATGATGCACGACATCAGAATTCAGAAGAGAGATCAAAAAAACAGAAGGCATTTTGGAATTCATGTCCTCAAAAAAAAATAATCCCAAAACCCAACCCCCAAAACCTGCCTTCATTAATCATTAAATTCTTTTCCAAATCCAACCAGAGACAGAGGGGATCTTCCTAAAATACCAGCTGCATCTTCAATTAAATGAAGAGGGCAACTGAATATCTTCACAAAACTTTCAAAACATCAACCGCTTAATGTGCTGCTTCAGCCAGTTTTTTGTGTTACTATCCTTCCCACAGAAAATTAAAGCATTAATATTCTTTCTATCACACATAAAAATAAAATAATTACTATTCTTACTGTGGGAAGCAATTGTCTACAGTTTCTTCATCTCGTAGATAGTACTTTACTGTTTTTAAAGTTGTTTTCTGTAAATACACATGGGAAATGGTACTCATAATATAACTAATGAAAATAATTTTTCATTCATCAATTATATACAAAACTGATGGACCTAAAGCCTCAGGAGTACACCCGCAATATTTACACACTGAGCACTTTAAGGATTGGCATTCCTTCTTCTGGAAGCTTGTTTTCAGAGGATGTATTGCATATTAAAAGTTCAATACTGGCTACATGTACCAAAGAACATAAACGATATCCCTGACCATTTCACTTTTCAATGCCCAACAGAATGAAATCCCTTCCTTATAATGGCAATATTCAGTAGCTCATCACTTCTTAAAAACAGTTACAGAAAATCTGCTATTTTTTTTCTCCCCTCCCCAGATTTAGTTCCCGTTGCCATAAACAAGTATCGTCCAGGTGGAATACAGTTCAGTGTAGCGACATCTGTGTATCTCAACTGAAATTTGGCAGCCCAAGAAGAGCACCAACAGCTCCAAAGTATCCCTGTTCAAAACAAACAGAAAAATATTTCAGGTTCAAGTAGAGTATTAAACTCTGCACTAATCACATTTCAATGACAACAAAGCATCTGGCGGACCACTGCTACAGAAAGTACACCATACACTTAATATAAAAGCTTTCACAGCAATTTTTTAAAGCTTTGTGAAACAAACATTTTATCCTTATTTAGTCCCCATACACTGCAGGACTTCTAAGACACGTATCACGTATCAGTGACTCCTAGAGCAAGGAAAACACGTTTGGTTTGTTTTTCCTACAGGAGCTGGTTGCCAAAGGATCTTCAATATCCACAGCAACACTATTCCTAAGGTACAAGTCAAAAATTTCTTAAACTAACTGCACCTCACATTTTTTTTAAGAATTATGTCCAAGCTTCAACACCACTTTTTGGACAGTATACTTACCTGCATACAAAAAACTGCCTTCTCCTGTTGGATTACTTTTGCCCTCCGGGGAAGCAAGATGTTCCCCTTCCCTATAACTGTGAAATATAGAAGTGTTTGGAATCTACAGTTCACCAAATGCAAGAATTTAAAATTTATCCAAGAAAAATTTGAAGGGGGTAGAACTAACAAGGAACCACTCTGCTATTACTGCAGACACTAGCACCAAGACAGACTACCGTCTGTCTCAAGGTAAGCAATAAAGTTGTGAGGATCAACTGAAGGGGAATAGATGCAACGCTGTAAAATCTGCAGACCAACAAACTGAGGACAAAAATTGTCAGCCCACTGCCAAGAAGCTATGAGTCTCCCAACTGTTGCACCGTAATTAATACCGGTTGCCCACATTTTAACCAAAACAGGCCAACTCTCTCAGTATTACATGCATATATAGACTGCAGAAGCTGCCCAAGAGCAGGTTAGTTTCAGAGCATAAAACCACTGCAACAACTTCAAGGTGTATCTGCAGTGGTAGGAATGCAGTCCCTGTTAAAAGCAGTCTCAGCTTTCAGGATGTTGCTCAAGCTCAGCTGAGAACAATGTAAATATTTCAAAGGCACATGCTTTAGATCTCTCTGTAGTATTTTGAAATACGATCCTTACTATTGTTGCCACCTAAAACCAAGGTAAGACTGTTGAACCGTAGTGCAGAGCTTAACATTTTCTTGTCCCTCTCCAAAAACGTACAGCATGAACTGAGATAGCCTGAAGTGACCGAAGTACTTACCTGGTAGAGCGAGCTGTCCCTACAGAGCCAATATAGTATGAGAAACCTTCTCTTATTTTCAATGTTTACCAATTTATTGGTGTCTCAGGTATCACACACATGGAAGTTACTCAATACATGCATTTCTGATTTACGGTAAAACAATACGTGCAGATAAATTAACCACAGCATACCTCATGTTCTAGGAACAAGGCCTTCAGCTGACCTTTTGACCAGTAATCCAGTGCATATGCAAGAAGCTTCATGGACAAAGTATTCACACGTAAAAAATTGCCAACAAACACAACTCTGTTTATTTTCTAAGAAGAAAAAAACAGCAAAGGATTAAGTCTTTTCACTGTTCAACACCACTTTGAAAAATTAAGCTATGAAAAAACAGCCTGTCTTAAGCGAGAAAAAAAACAAACCCACAAAAACCCAAACAAACCCACAATTAAAGTATGGTTCCAAAATTGAAGACACAGCATACTTGGCGAAAAGGAATAAAATGTGCAACCCTCAAGAATTAAAGGACTTAATTTACAGACAGGCAGCATCTGTGTTTCAAATTAAGTGAGCATTTTCAGTAACTAAGCCAAAGAAACAGCCCAGCTAAAAGTGAAATGAAATGAAAGATACTTATATTGAAAAATACTTATATTTGGTAGAGAAGACTCAATGCCTTCATAGCCCTGTACAATGCTGCTTGATCCATATGCAACAAGGCAGCACTGTAAAGAAGCCGAAGACAGTAAGAAATAACTGATGTTCCCTTCATCTTCAGACCTCAATATACCTCAGTATAAGATTAGACTAAGACTTAAATTCTAGAAGCGAGCTGTGAATTTTAATCAAGCCAAATGCAAAAACAGTGAAAATCATCCAATTTCCCCCATTCACTGAAATAAATGCAACATTAAGTAAAGCAAAATTAAATACTGGTTTAATGATATGAGAGCAAGAACCAAAGAAAATTTAATTGTGTTAGTGCTTAAGTGCTTAATTATGTTAGATGAATACTCTTGTCCACGTTGCTACAAAAACTAGTGTAACAGTTAAACCTGTATTCAAATGAATACTGTGCAACTGTTTTTCACCATCTTGATTTGTCTTCGCTGTGAAGACAAACACACTGTTAAGGCACCCTGCTCTACAGCAGGAAGCTGAAATCATTAAATCCATTTTATCTTTATACATCAGTTCAAGATATTAGTTTGTGGATCTCTATTAACCATTTCTTATGATTTGCAGTTCTGTGACATAGTTGGAATTAGACCAAAATCTCTTAAAGCTTCCCACGGAAAATAAAGCTAATTTGTGCTAAGAGTTCTGATTTGTAATCATTTACCCCCACCCTTAAGTATAAATCGCATACATTTGTCTCAGACTATTAGTATGTACTTTCAACTTCACCCTCATTTTAACTCTCTTATTATCAAGCTTTGCCATAAAGCAAAAAAGCCAAAATTAACTCAATGAGAGAAAGACAGGGAAGGAAACTGAGGGAGAATAATATCACAATATTAAAACCAGAAAAATACATCAGTCTGGCTCCTAAGCGGAGGGTTAATGCAGCTAACAACGTTGTCAGTATTTCTGAGACAAATCACCTCCATAGATTTCAAGCAGAACTCAAAATCCAGTTACCCGTAGTCTTCTCTAAGAAAAACTGACTTTATCCAAAGTTTGTTGATACTGAATGAGAAAATCCCTGGTGCTCATTCTGTGCCTATATTCAGTCTTCTTCCACAGGTTCTTGACTGTCTATGCTAATCATACTGAAATTGAATGCATTCTGGTTCTGTTTAGCGGAGCTTTGAGAAACAGAAGATAGACGGCAAGAAACCGTCTCTCTATCAACCAGTAAGAAGGCAGGTGTGAAAACAACGTAAAGGCTCAAGAATTGGTAAAAATTAGAAATAATACTTAACAAAAAGCAAGGCTTTCTACAAACCTTAATTGGAGAAGTTCTGCTTGAAGAAACTGCCAGAGGCCATCAGGTCCTATGCACTGCTCAAAGCAGGTCTTTCAGCAACTTCAAGTTGCTCAAGTCACATGGTTTGAAACTCTCCAAAGACAGAGAGTCCACAGTTTCTCTCTGAATCCATGTTTCAGGGCTTAATCACACTCATTGCGGGCATCTTTCTTCCCTTATACCAGTCAGAATTCCCTTTGCTACAGATTGTGTCCATTGCTTCCCGTCCTTCTGCTGTACCTGGCAGTGTCTCCCCTGTAACCCTCTCTAGACAAAGAACCATTTCAGGCTTCAGCTGCTTCTTCAGGCTTAACCCAGATCCCTCCGTGTCTGCTCATACATTAGGTGCTCCAGGGCAGGGCCCTGTCTTGGTAACCTGTCTGTTAGACTTGTTCTAGTTTGTCAGTGCTTCTCTTTTGGCGATGGTGGTGGTTGGGGAGGAGGGGGAAAGAGGTCATGCCCAGAGTATCACCTCCTCTGACCTGCTGGCTATGCCCTTGCTCGTGCATCTCAGTACAAGGTCAGCCTTCACCACTGCATGTGTACACTGCTGATTCACGTTCAGTTCAACTTCTCTGCCAGCACCCTCCTCAACTCTGCAATGCTTCTCCCTAGCCAGTCTGTATCCCACCTTTTGCTTTTGCCGTGAGGATGCTATCCTGGAAGATCAACAAGCTACTCTGGGCTCCTTATGCCATTAGGGCAACATCCCACAAGATCTTACTTCCTAAATACCCCCAGAATCCTGTTCTACTCAAATCCATCTAGAGTCCCCATTCTGCTACTTGCTTTCTTCGCTTTCCTGAGGACCTTATATTCTACTATTTCAAGGTTGCCACTGAAATCCCTGACCAGTTCTTCACTCATGAATAGCAGGTCCAGCATCGTGCTTCCCTAGTCAGCCTGTCCAACACTTGTGTCAGAAAATTGTCCCCAGCACACTGAGAAGTATGGATTGCTTGTGATCCACCATGTTACCCTTCCAATAGAGGCTGGGATAGTCCCTCATGAGAATCAGGACTTACAGGCCCTCCTGGATCCCATGCTGCATATGTTTGTGTACAGAGATTTCAGTTGGGCCTACAATTGTCCTGTTTTTGCAAGGGGACTTCAAGTCCTTTCATCACTGCGTTCTGTGCTCCCCTGTTCACTCACTTATCTGCAGGCTTTGGGCTCCATTCCCTGACAAAGCTAGCTTGAAGCCCTCCTCATCAGGTTACCCCCCACTGGCAAAGATATCCTTGTTCCACTTCTCCAAAGACAGTAAAAATATTCTGAACCAACTCCTAGTTCTTTAATACTACATGAATTTCTTCATTTCATTTGAGAACGTACTCAAAGGTTTAAAATGATACATCATTTTAGAAGTCATTTAATCTGGAACCAAGTAATAGACCTACAGATAGAACATTTCCTTGTCAGAAGTTTTTACCTCATTTACTGCACACATCCGGGCAATAGAACCAATGTTATTGGTGATGGTGACCAATATGGCTCTTGCAAGATCTTCTTTACTAACAGACTCTCTCTTCTCTTTGTAGATCATATTCCCAAAACTGTAACAGGAAAAATTTCAATTAAGAACAAACATTATGCCAGGTACCTGTACTGACAGCCAGGTATCAAAATAAGCAGAGTCTTTAAAAAAGAAATTAAGAGATACTACTATAAGAGCAACAAAAATGCCTTCTTCTGCTCACCTTCCCTCTGGACTGCAGCCCTTTATACTAAAAGATTCTAGGAAGTCAAAAAGTAATCTGCTTTATTTTTCCCCTGCTCGTTTTTCCTGCCACTCCTGTGATCACCTCACATTCTCTGACTCATATACAGCTGTATAGGACGTACCACATGTGGTTTCTTCAATACCTGGCGAGCAGGCACCTACAGTTGCATGTGCCTTTAAATCTTCAGGAAAACTACTGTATAGGACGTACCACATGTGGTTTCAATACCTGGCAAGCAGGCACCTACAGTTGCACGTGCCTTTAAATCTTCAGGAAAACTGAATATATATACTTTTAGGATGAAAACGTAATTTGATTACAATAAAGGTTTGCAAAAAGTAGTTTTGTCTGTATTAATAGTTTAAGTTTTGGTTTTGAAGCCCCCCAAACTAGCAAAAGAATCAACAAAAAGATCTCTTGCTTACCTGGATGCTACAGCCCACCCTGGCAAGCCAAATCTTTCATAGTCTCCTCCATAAATATCTCGAACCAGCTTGTCAGCGTGTGTGCTGTCTCCTTTGGATGCCATTTCCAGAGCTTCTTCAAAACTTTCACAGCCCGTCAACAAACTGCATAAACCAAGAAAGGTCCCTCCACCTAGACTAAGAAAGAAAACTCGTTGCTTTTAAATAGTATTTCCTTACACAAAAGACTCTTATGTCTGATTAAAAAAATAAACAAATAAAGCCCTCCAACTTACATACCAAGCAGGCTGCTTTCTTGCTCAAGGTTCACTACATAAACAGTTGTCAATCAAGTTAACATTTACATAAGTCACTTAGAAGAAGTCAGCCACACAGTAAGAGCTAAGAAACAGTTACAAACTCTCAAAATACAAGCTGGAAGACTCAATCGGAGAGAAACTCCCTAAAGACCCACATCATGGCACTGAATCTGATCCTTGATCATTTTCTGTAAACGTGTGGACATATTTATTCTTGTGAAGCAAGAGGAAACACACATTCACCAGACACATTATCAAAACTTAAGACAAAACCTATAAAACACTCACTACGGAGCACTTCTAGCACTCATCAATTGATAAAGAAGATACTGGCTAAATCTCCTCAGTAACAGAACTGCAGGGATGGACTTCAGTGAATGCAGCTGTAAATTAAGGATAAAATACTTTTCCATACTACAGAGTGAGGGAAGGGACAGGTGGGGAGAGTCAGGGAGAGGAAACACTTTGAAAGCAGAAGGGTCATTGTCCCACAGAGTAACAACCCCAACTTAAGTTTTTAAGTTACCTTGTTCCAGTTACTCTTTTATAGTTGTCTTTGGAATGGACTGATAAAATACTGACTCCTGAACCAATGTTAACAACCAGCAATGGGTATGGATCATCCAGGTTAAAAGGCATCTTTTGGCATCTCTCAGGATCTGAGGCATTTTCAAAATAATAGCACTCTGCCTGGCCATTGAAGCTGACAGAGTCTATATACAATAAGCCTTTGACAAGGCAGTCAAGCTCATCCAGTTTGTGCAGCTGGAGGTTTCCAATCTGTTAAAAAAAAAAAAAGCCAGTGTCAACATGTTGTAACATTGCTACAAATTTATCATTATATTTGTACCGCCTAGCTTTAAGAAGCTATCTCAGGTGACTAATTCAGGAACTTCTATCCCACTATAAAGCCAAAGAATGGTAATTCACCTTTTTCCGAGCTAAATTCTGAATACATTAATCAGCAAACTACTCTGACTATGAATCTAGACCTCAGGCTTGAATCAGGAACAGACAGGCAGTATAAGTATCTGCTTTGGTAAGGCCAAAGCAAATTTCTGGGATACTCAAACATTAATCCATTGAAAAATTAGCAACATTTTTCATCAATCTAAATCAAAAAAAAGGTCACCAAGTATCCTAGAGGCCCCATCGATTGTCATCTTGGTGAAATTCACACGTCAGCACATCTTTTCAAGGTTTGTGCGTTTCCTCCCCCATCTTAGAAGTCAAACAGCCATTTCTAAGGTGTCAGCAGATAAAAACCTAAGATAAACACCTCAATGGCATCGTACTAACTATCCTTCCAACGTTATTAACATTCCAAGGATCATAAGAAAACCACAGGTAAGAAATACTACAGGATTTTAGGCTCATTACAGTTCTTCCTCAGTTTTGCTAATGACATATAAGCTGCCGCTCTCTCATGAAGCGGAAAGACAATTTAACAACTGCTGTAGATTCCAGGAAGGCTGTAATTTCACACCACACTTAATCCAATTTAAATCTAGGCTTCCACAAAAAGAGTGATCATGCTCTCTCCCTTACCACAGCAGGGAGTTCCAGCAGTTAGGGAGTCCAATTAGGCAGCTAATACAAGAAAAAAACACGCCCATAAAGTCTCTCTCTGAATCAGGTGAGCTTACATTGCAGAATCAGACCAGACTGCACACTGCTGACTGACATCAGTACCAGATCACAGCACTGCCAGTCCCCTCCTCTTCCCCCAGGTCCCTTCAGCTTTTCTTGACATGGCACAACTGTGAAGCTTCACTGTCGAGCAGACCAGGGAACTGTTCCAACATAAAATATTTCTGTGGGGTTTTAGATAATGAATTAGTTCTGTACAAATTGTGACCCTACTCCACAAACAGTTGTACCAGCTCAACGCAAGACTGGCACAGGAATGGAAATCCACGCAGATTTTTGAAACCAAACATTTTGTGCCATTGAAAGTTTTCTTGTCTCTAGAGGCACAAGAGGTCTGCACCCACTTTAAACTAGGACGCTCACACTGGATACTGTAATAAGATTCTCAGTAACAGCTATCTTCAGACAGAAACTGCGTCTAAACAAATGATCAGTTTTGATCACCAAGGGAAGAATCAAAACACCTCAGGAAACCCCCCAACCACTCTGCAGTTGAAAAAAAGACTGTCTTTGAGATACATGTTTTGTCACAGACCTCTAAACAATGCACTAGACTAAATTAATGAGGATAATCCCACCCACAAACATTGAAAACCTATCATCAAAGGTTGCTTAGGAAAGAAAATCAAAAGCGACTCAAGCACCTCAGCAGCTTAAACACAGTTCCCATCAGAGAAAACACAGCTTAGGAAATGGTTAACTTCCACAAAGGTGTCCTGCATTTCACTGCCATTAACGGAAGCTTCTAATTAGCGGTTAGCATTACATCCTCATGTTTATTATGATTTTATAAAGCATATTTCTAGATTATCATACGTAAGACTGAAAAAAAACATGAACAATTAATAACCTTTGAGCATTCCACAGTATTTCAAAATACTGCTTATTTTAACCCATCATCAGCAATGCTTTTAGCATCAGCTTCAGTACGAGGACAGATAGGCTACCTACTGTGCGAAAGTCTTCTTCAAACTTGTAAGCGCCACCACCAGTGGCACAGAGCACCGTATGTAGTGTGGAAAAGTTTTTATTTCTTCCCATTTGGATAAAAGTAGGCAAATCATGAGTTGGGAATCGAATAAAGTGCAAGTTTCCTCTTCGAGAAAAAATCGTTAAGTCTTTCAGCTCAAGGTGGACATCTCGAATGCCAGTGGATCCATAGGCTACATTGGAAGTCAGGTATTTGCGGATGCTCTTCAAGCTTTCCACTTCCTCCTGCTCCTCCTCTGCAGTGATATCAATAGGTTCGAAATATGCAAGTTTCACCAAAGTTCCCCCAATGTCCATGCCAAACCATGGAAAAGCTGTGAAAAGACAAGAATTGATTGACTAGTTTTGTTAAAGAGCAAAAGCGATACATGTAACAACTTAAGACTAAACCAATGCTATACTTTTCAACAAGGCAGACATTAACAAAAATCCTCACAGGAACAAAGAATTACTATTCATTTCCATTAAATGATCTTAAATATCCCTCTGGCTGCAGCTAAAAACGGAAAAATGAGCCACTCTACACATTTAAATACTGTCACATTTGCTCAGAAAGCCCAACTAAAAACTCCCCAAACCATCCTATATCTTTCACACCAACTCATAAACAGAATTCAACCTCTTTTTTTCCGAGAACCTTCACTCCTAAAATAATAGCTTTGATAGTTTAGCACTCAAACTGCAATACACACTCCTGAAAAAGCAGGTTACACATTATAGCTGACAACAGTGGCAGGACAGGTATTCCTCCTCTAACAGTTACCTCTTGTCCACATAACATGTTTTGTTTGAGATGGGAGCATTAATTTATTTGCATGTATTTAAAAAACTGACACAGTTAAGATGCACAATTTATGCAGCTGAA
Organism: Charadrius vociferus; assembly: GCF_000708025.1. NCBI lineage: Eukaryota > Metazoa > Chordata > Aves > Charadriiformes > Charadriidae > Charadrius > Charadrius vociferus. Next base: position 498,151 of record NW_009649770.1, on the reverse strand, counting down.
GAGAGCTGTTCATATATCCCTTGAAGTTACAAAGGGCTAACAAAAAGTACTATTAAGAAGCACATGCAAGGTAGAAAATTAATATTACTGAATCTAGGTTCCTTTTTTTTTTTTTTTAAATGTGAGATAGGAAGGGGGAATTTCTGTACCACAAAACAACAACATTAAACCATAAATATTTTGTCTTTGTTACTTTTGTGGGATGACTGCAATTCCTAACAGCGATTCTATGGTTTATATCATCTAGGACCACGATTGGGATATGCCTCTATCAATATATCTTCCTAACCTCATGTGGTGAAACAGATACTCAGCAACCCTACAGCAAAGACAACACCTTCACCTGAGGCTTTCCCCACTGTCATCTCCTCAAAACAGTATCTAAAACTTAATTTGTAAGTTTAAGAAAGATCCTTCCCAGCTGGGAAGCTTGTATTTTTATTTCCTAATTGACACCATCACTTGCTGAGTTGTTTGGTGGTTTTTTTTTGTTGTTGTTGCTGGTTTTCGTTTGTTTCTCTGGGGTTTATTTGGGGAGTGTGTGTTTGGTTTTTTTTAATATTCTGTAGAGTTTCAATTTATTTCTTCAGATGCAACTCATATTATAGAAGCATGAAACTCAGGAATAAAACCAAAAAGATGTTAACACGTTCATCACGAGTAAGATGTAATTAATTTGGATTTACATTACCAGTGGGATCTATCCTTGAGAAGAATGGCCTACCAAAATATTTTAAAATATTTAGCCAAGGCTGGTTGCGTGCCAGTTTATTTGTAACATGCATGCAAAAGTTAAAAAGAAAAACTTAAAAGTTGCCTCAACTTTCAGAACAGATGCCCAGAGAATATTGCCAGATATTAAGAAAAAAGACTGAGTCGGTAACCTTAATCATCTTGAGAAACAAAATTCAAATACAAGGATAAATTCTGTGAGGAAAATCTAGCTCCCAGTGGGAATAAAGGAGTTCTACAAACCTGGTATCTGTTCTATAAAGCTGAGACCTAAGCACAAAATCATATATGAATTGACTTTACAACTGCATACCAGACTCCTTTGCACCATGACTCTGGACATAAGAAAATGTGTCATCTTACTGTTTGACCACAATTAACTGGTGATTTATTAAGCGATCTCACTAAGTTTCACCCTCTTGTCGTAAACAACGTCACAAGACCAAAACTGAAGGAGGAAATCTGATTCACACTGCAGACCAGAAAGTGTCTGTAGGAGTCAATCCAACCCATTCAGAATTTAACTAGGACACAGCAAACCAAGTGCTACCTAAAATACTTGGGATTCTTCCTGCTCAGTGGGCCTACTGAACAACTAGGATCTAGTCTTCCACAACAAGAACGAGGGGGAAACAGCTGAAAGTCCAGGCGATGAGCTTAGGGAGGATTAGGTACAAGTCATGCCTGTTTGTCAGAAGATCCACTGCATCTCACATTAAATGATCCAAAAGGCTTTTGCAAATATAGCATTAGTCACATCTCTAAAAAATCTTAATGTTTATGAATCTTGCACACCAAGTAAAAAACAAGAACAGTTGAAATGTAAGGAAGTTAATTCCATAATTCAAATGAGAACATATTTTATGCTGAAAAATGGGATCATATTGTACAATATCCATTTTCTGGGTTAACTGAGTAATTTTAACAGCAATTTAAGGATTCCGAGACTGAGGAAGTAGGTCAGTTTTCACCTCTGTGACAAACCCCAAGAAATTACACATTTCCCTATTGAACATTTGTCAAGAGTTAGCTGATAAATACATTGCTCAAGTTTCATTTGCATGGTGGAGGAGTTCTGACAAGCAACTGGGCCCACATACTGTTAACTTACTCCTTATACCAGCAACCCAGAAGAAGATATTACACAAGGATTCTTGTGTATGTAAGCCACTCTTGATTGATTTACATAGAGGTCTAGCCAGGAAAATTAAAGCCATTTTGTTTTCCAAACATAGAATGGGATACACATATACATACACGTATATGGCAAGTGCAGAATCAATCGACCTGTAGCTGCGATTTTGGGACTGCAAGGCTACAAGATTTATCTATGCTTAAGCTACCTTTAAATATTAGAAATACACTGATTCTACAGAGTTAGAACATAATTGTATGTGGACACAACGTGGAAACTATGTCAACTCTCCTATTGCTGCAGCCTTCAAATCAGTTTGCTTTGGCTGGACCTTGGCTCCATCCTATCTGGATGCATGGGGAACAGAGAAAGCAGGAACTCATGTGAAAACACCACTTCCTCTTCCAGTTACCGAAAAAGTTATTTCATATGCAGGGTTAAAATAAGGCCACAGAGAGATTCATGGAGATTACGGAGAGCACGCACGAGTTTCCTATGAGACCTCCCCTCCAGAGGGCAGCCAGGCTAGTTGCGGCAATGGCTGGAGATGACACATCTACTTTAAGTCATGCCATACAAGGAACCCAGCATCTGTGGCTAGTAAAGGCTCTCAAATCCACGAAAATTTAATTTTGAGGAAGGTTTGTATTTGAAAGCTGCCTTGGAACAAGACAATTATAGCATGGTGCTTACCTTGGGCTGAGAATATATAAATGATTCTGTTAAAAGTATTTTTATACTCATATCTGTGGGTCATGCTTCTTTGAGTGAGAGATTTAGGAGCAGAATAACAGCAGCACAATCTTTTGAAAAAAATATCCTGAGACATCACCTTGATCCTTACAACAGTCATAGTTAAAGAAATGTGCCTAGATGAGACCAATACCAATTGCACAACCTTCGTTCCAAGCTTATAGCTCTGCAGATACCAGGTTTGAGGACTTGCGCAACTATATCCATCATTCTGCAACTTCGGTTCATAAGGAGAGTCAACGCACCTGCATTAAAACTGGGCTTTTTCTGCAGCTCTACAGGGATCTGGTCATTAAAAGACTTTTCTCAGCTCTTCCTCTTTATAACTGTTCTTATTCCTAGGAAGACTCTACAAAAAGCTATGCACAGCTCAGAAGTATTCCTTGCTGAGAATTTAACTGCTATTCAGAGAACAAATCCAGTGCCCTGTCTTTTCAAAGTTCAACTCCTCTCTCCACAGAGGTCAGCTGCAATTTCAAAAAAGAAAAGCAGGAATCGAGCTTTTTACTCAACAAGCCTAATTGCCTTGGATAGACTACATAAAACTGCTTCCAAAACATGCATTCTGCTTTTAGGAAGTCAAGCCAGGCTCCATTTAAGAATACGAAAAAGACATATTTTTACTACCTGAAAAGAGACAAACATGCAAAATAGAACACAAACTGGGAAGTCAAACCCCATATGGTTTAATGTGACACTTCACACCAAACTGAACTGTCTCCAACAGGACAGCAAAAGAAGCATCACAATATCCAACCTCCTTAATTGCAAATCCAGATTTTCTTTCACTCCCCAGCTCTGCAGGAGCCCCCGTGGTCCCTGCGTAGACACAGCAACCAGGAACCTTTGCTATAAAGCAACAGATTGTTCTGTGCATGCCATAAAGACAGCTTTGAGAGGCAACCTGCTCAGACTGAAAAAAATAATGTTTAAGAGGATTCCCTAGAACTGCTTCCTGCAATGCAGAAAAGCACTTCCCACAAGGGAAGAGCGCGGTCACAAGGTGCTGTGGTCAAGTAATGACGTAGCAGTTCTGCCTAGTAAGAAACCCCATGCGGGTTATTCTTTAGACCTACACAGGGAGGCCTCATTCCCTTGTGTATGCACTTCTAAAGTTCTTGCCGTCCATAGTTTCTGGCAGCAATCTTAAGGTTACTTATATCTTATCATATAAGGTCTTTATATGCCAGAAGGAAATAACTACAGTAAAACGTCTCTCTCATGCCAATGCAAGCACAAAGGTTGAAGTGTTTTCCTTTTCTATGGGTTCTGCTTCAGCTGAGCAGAGGACCTTCCAAGTTCTCCACCCCAGACCACATACTAGTACTTTTGACTTTGTACACCCATTTTGGATGCAAAGCTGCAGGAAGTACACACTCAAAGACTCAACTACTTCCCCTTTATTCAGTTAAACTTAAGATTCTACAGTTCAGCACTCTATTTGTATTTAGCTTTTAGAGGCTGAGAAACAGATTACTGGTTAACTCGTTCCTATGAATGTAATGACACATTCGAAACACAAACATCTTTGAAATACTTCCTTCTCACCGTAAGATAAAATAACACTCCGGGTCAACCCTGCATTAAATTAACAAGAACTAACCTTCGATGAAGACTAGCCTCTTAATTCAAGCAGGAAGCTTTACACCATTAAAAAAAATAATTCACAGCTGTCAGTGACAGCAGAGAACAGGCTACCAAATTTTGTGTCATCTTCGTAAGAAAGTTTACATATTATTAAGATGCAAGATTGTTGCACTTCAAGTACAAATGCAGCTTGGGGAACAACTGCCAAAGCGTGCTGCAGTTCGTGATTCTATATTGGCTTAAAATACAAGAAAGGAAAACGATCATGAAATCAAAGAATTAAACTTAAGTTTAATTCTGCCAGCACTGCAACAGTTCTTTATGAAGTATGCAGTACTATCAGTTCTGATGCATAAAACTTATCTTCTATTTCAGCCTAGCACGTAGCCTCCGATAACAAAACTAACCTTGATTCTATTCTTATCTGATTACTTACAAGACAAACAAATTAACTATATAAAAGTTATACTGAACTATTACACAGTTAGTGTTTACAAACACAGAAACTTAAACTATATGTGTCTCATCTTGCAGCTTCTCCAAATGCATGTTCCTCTACGCATGCGCATACATTCTTATGCTTCCAGTACTTTCCTACAACATCTGCATACAGCAGAGTAAAAATTAATGGTAAACTCTAACACCGCTAACACTCCAATGGGACAGGTTAGGAAAAAAAAACCAAAGGCTGCTGAACTTCTAAATCAAGAGGGATTAAACTGATGGCTGGGCAGCAAAGTGCCTTTGCTGCACCCACGTTACACAGATGTGCGCCTATGAGCCTCTACAGAGCAAAACTGCATGTCAAGTGTCCTTGGCCCTTGAGACATCGGACAGTTTCTCTGCTTAACTAGCTTGGTAACATATTTTTGGTTCAAATATCCCAAGTCCAGCTCAAAATAGATTTGGGCTGGACAGAATTAACACCCGAATTAAATGTATCTGACACGCACTGTCACATCCTCCCATTTCCCTCATGGGAAAACTTCTCTGTCAAACTCTAAACTCACTGCCCTTTCCCAGTCAGCCACCTCTGATCACTCTACAGAAAGGCCATGTTTACCAGTGGGAGGACGGTGGTAATCAGCAATTACTGTAACTGCTCTTCATTAGGTTTATCGGATCTACAAGTGGATACCATGTAAAGCTAATACAAGACAAAATATCATTGCTTTCATCTTCTCTCTTCTTGCTCATTTTGTTTATTCTGGTGACATTTCAGCAGCAATCTCTTTGGGGACAGGTGTTTTTATCATAGCGGGATACAGCATGCGGAGGCACAATCTAACACTTACAGATGCAAACACAGTATAAACTCTCGGGTGCCTTGCCTTCCCCCACCAACACGAAGAGCTCTCTCTGAATGAGTGGCTCCTCTGTTCCCTGTAGACAGATCTCACACGGCAGCAGTTCTGCGAGACTCTTTGCTCTCACATTTATCATCTCCACCCCCCAGATAACCTTCGGAAGTTTCTTTTACAATTGCCAGCCATTCTTCCGCACAGGCATTTCCTCAGAAGAGCTATCATGCAGCTGCTGGTTGGAAGGGTCCTCTGGAGGTCATCTAGTCCAATCTCTCAGTCACACTAGCAGGAAAATTGCCAACACCAGATGAGGTCAACTACAGCGTTGTCCAGCCAAGACTTGAAGACCTCTGAAGTTTTTCAAGAATCCTCCAAGGATAGAGACTACACAACCTCTCCAGCTTCCACTGCTACAGTAACTGCTTTGTACAAGGTTTTCCTAACTTGAATCTCTGTTATCCTCCTTTAAAACACCTACCACCTCCCATCACCTGCAAAAGAATTCTAAGTGGCCCTTTACTAGCCTCCTTCAAGACAGCCAGTTTCAGAAGCTGTGTTCCATAGATTCAGCTGCATCCCTCACAGTTTTTACAATAACAAGGTAGCAACAGCACTAGCCAGGTGAGGATGTGAAAGGCATGACCGCGTGTCTAGCTAGTGTATCCACATCAGGAACTCTGAACTTGTTAGGTGTCTCCATTTCACCCTCACCTCTCTTATAAGAGACATGGCACTTAGTGCAATCATACTTTCCTTCATGATGCTAAACATAACAGACAGAAGTACAGGTAGGCTAAAGCAATCTTCTCAATTCCACTTTGCAGGCCCTTAGAACGGACTAATGACCTCTTGTTAAATAATGATTAACCATTTTTCCCCAACATCAAATTAGGCTCCAGCATAGATGATTAAATACTCACTTTCCCTAAGAAACATATACCTACTCAGCAATTGTATTGAAACGTGTCTACAACTGTCTTAGCCAAATAACTTGTTAACTAGACAGTCTAAGAGTGGTATCGTGAGCCCAACTCAGCTTTCAGGTCAATTTGAGCATATGTGCCAAACCAACAGTAGTATCTGGGCACCAAAGCCCCTGAACATCAATGGACGTTTCCATCTCCAGTGCTTTTGTTGATTTGCTCCTCTTCAAACATTCAGCGGCTCCCCCACTTCAGTAGACGTGACTAACCCGGAGCAGAGATCTGCAGAATGAGTCTAAAGTTCATTGCCTATGAAACCAAGTGCTATTATCTTTAAAAAAGCCACCGACTTCAAAATATGTTAAAGAGTCAAGATGAAATAAACAATGTAGTTTGACACTGTATTCTTCCCCTTTTCTACTCAGACAGTTCCAATTGTTTCTGACTCCCATCATAAAACCAACAGCAAAGTTCAGGTTCAAGAACTGGCAGAGTAGAACTACAAATTTAGCTTGTTTAAGCAGTTAAAACTTCTTGATAACATTTGGCATTGTTATTTAAACACGAGGTTTAAATCTACCACTAAAGAAAACAAGTCTTTGAGGCCCAGCAGAGACACTCCTGAAATTAGCATGTGAGCAAACTCTCACCATTTTAAATTGCCAAACAACCACTATAATCTCTTACAGCCAATTACTGCTTCAGAGTCTTGATGTCATTCTTAAATATTACACCAGGGAAAAAAAATGCTGTCTGAACCGTACTCTTCATAAACATGATTACAGTCAATTCAGCAATTTCCACACACTGGCACTAATAAGAGGTGATGGCTAATTATGTGCTACAAGAGGCATACTTAGGGTTGGTTTCCTTAACACGCCACAAGAAACAAACTATTTTCACAGCCAAACTCAATTCCATGTTTACAGCTATTTCTAGAGCTACACTAATACTTCCTGTGTTAAATACATTTGGTGATTTTCTTCCTGTTGGGCTGCTCAAACAATATATTTAAAATACACATTTCCAATATACTGTCTTAGCTGCATGCTCTTCATTAGTCAGGCATGTCATATGACCAACAGTAGGCCTGGCTCTTCAGGACTAGCCATCTTTTCCATACAGTAACTCACCCTGAAAATAAGTCTTTAAGTATGACGACAAATAAATACTAGTGGATTCATCCCTGCATCCCTTTCAGCTTGGGTACACCTCTGAGTCTGACAGGTGTGACGATCTGCGGAGCTGTATATCTGTTACACTGGGTAAGCACCGCTCGTACGTCGACTAACTTTACTCAATCCAGTTCTCCCTTCCCACAAAAAAGTACTGGCAGTCTTAGACATTTTGTTTGCACTCACCTGAGGTGGAACCACGTTTGCGCTCTCCAAAACAAATATGGTACTCCAAAATAATAAATAGTACGAAGTATTACTACAGCCGTGCTTATTAGTGGAGAGAATTCAGTGTATTTTAATGAAATACTTGTACCCAAATGTTAACAAATATTCTCTCTAAAGAAGTCAAAAGTTGATTAACCCTTAAAAACCAGAACTGTAGCAACCGCAGCCCCCACGCAGGTGTTCAGTACACTGATTAAGTGCCATCTTCATTAAAAACAACATCCATCCCCCTAAAAAAACTGATTGTATCATTCTCTATTCAAAGAGAAGCCCTTCCAACGCGGCCGCGGGTCCCTCGGCTCACCCCAGCCCTCACTGCCGAGGGACGAAGGCGCGGGCAGAGCCTCCTCCCGCGGCAGCTCCCAGCGAGCCCCCCGGAGCCCCCCGCC
>NW_009649770.1:483464-489012 GCF_000708025.1 Charadrius vociferus | reverse complement strand
AGCGGGATGTCAGAGTGAGGTGGTGCTGCTCAGCGTTCGCCCTCTGCGCGGTTCCTGAGGTACAAGGACCACATGAACGCCCTTTGCCAGTAAATAAAGAAGGGAGCTGAGGTTTGTTTTTCATGTCCCCTGACTCTGACTGAAACTGCTCACACACAGTTACACACCAGAAGCAGTTTAGGAAATTGTTGCTTTTCTTTGCTGGTGCCTGGGCTCCAAGAACTAGGCTAATAACTCTAGTCCTCAAAAGCTTTTCCTCACGCAGGACAAGGGTAGGCTGACATTCAGTGCCCCGTGAGGAGGGTTGTGGAGAGTCTCTCTCTACTGTGGCCAGCCGGAGGGGATCTTACTGGTAGTGGCAGGACATGGCGAGGTCTCTGAGCTGGTGCTCACAATTCCTGAGTTGTGAAGTCAGCTGAGCAGCCAGCCAGCCTTTCCCCTGCCACCCCCCAACCCCCTGTGATAAAGTGCCATGTAGTTCTAGATCGGTTACAGTGATGTGGGATGGATCTAGAAGCCACGGTCCAGAAGGGGGACTTCAGCATCCGCTCTGTCTTGGAAGCTGAAGTTTCCTAATGTGTCCGGAGTTTTGCTTGGGCAAAAGTGTCTGTTGAAGCCACCCTTCACAAACCGAGGAAAGGCTAAATCCTCAAATTCCTGGGTGAGTAGTTTACTCATGAACCTACTATGTAGAAACAGGAACCACCATCTCTTCATCCTCCATTAACTTCATCCTGGCCCTAAACACGTACCAAAAACCCTTTTACTCCATACCAACTGACCTTTGCCTAGTCCTGGTCACTGCCTTCCTTCAGGAAAGGATTTTGGATGTCGGATCCCAGGAGATGACACCGTTAGCTTACAGCCTCACTACAAGGAAAGATTTCAGATGTGGGCCTGTCCTCTGTCCCTGCTCAGTAGGTCCAACAGAGCTTTATTCCCCACACTGGCCACCTTTGTGCTCAACGAGGGAGCCCAGATGTCTCATTTGGGGGTTCTACGTCTGCTTTAAGCATTGATATTTTGTTGGTTCTCATTCTAAAACCTGTCGTAAAGGTATTTCTTCCTTATTTTCATCCAGAATCTTACATCAAAAAAAGCCAGAAGTCTCATGCGGGTGCCATTTCCCACTTACCATGTTTCCTTTCTGAAATGTCTGTATTTGGAAAACATACTCTGAAGTCTTCTTAATGTTTACTTCTTGTCCGTTAAAGGAAGTTAAGAGTGTATTAACAAGGCTGCAGAACTTCTCTCTTCCTGTAAGCTGTATGTAATTGTGGAAATTCCCATGAGTTATTCTTAAAGAGAGGAAATCTTGGTGTGGCTTTGCGGTTTTTCACTGCAATGTAGTTTACTATTGAAATTTTAAACACAAGCATTTACATACATATTAGGGAATACAAGAATTTAGCTGCTACCTGGAAGTTAACTCATGCCTGTTCATAAATATACACTGTGATCGTAAGATAGAGTCTTTTAATTTCCTGCCTGTCACCAGACTATGCAGTGTGGAATGTTGTGTGTAAAATGAGCTATCCGGTGTCGCGCAGACATCTCTGGTAGGGTTGGGGAAAACAGATCTGCAGTGAGATTTTTCAGTACCTTAATCCTGAGGCACTTTTTCCAGCGCCTGCACTCTGACAATGTTTCTTACACAACTTCTAACTCTAGAGGAAATGAAATACCATCTCTGTGTAGTGACCGTAATAAACATATACATGGAACCCAGAAAAGCAAGAAAAACCTAGTGTACAGCCTGACAGCTGTCCAATTCCTGCTCTCTTGAAACAGGCAGAAAACTTCCCAACCCAGCCTTTCACTGAGGAATTATAATTCTTCCTTTCCAGCAATGCAGAGTCAGTGATTGCTTTCCTCGCCTCTGACTTTGGTCATGGACAAAAATAGGTATTTTGCACATAGGTTTCTTAGGAGCAAGCTCTGAATTTGAATACACTGTATGCCCACTTTAAGCTATTTGTCTAGCAAACCTTCTTAATTCATCTCCCCATGTAAAAAATGGGAATGAATAAAGGGCTCTGTGATAATTAATGAACTGAGGGCTCTTGAGTTAAAAATGAAATCTGCACATCTGAAAATTTGGTTTAAACACTGCTTCACAAGCAGACGAAATGCTTTAGCTGATCATTGTCAGCTAAGACAGAATATATGAAAAAGCAAGCCAAGCTCAACTCCTAGCTGTCTTCAGTTTGTCTCAGAGTAGAGGTTTAGCTCAAACTAGAAGTTTAACACAGGCCTGAGGCTCAGCACACTCCTTAATTTGCAGCTCAAGTTGATCTATAGGTTACGAGCACTTTTAGATTGCAGTTATTTGTACATCAGCCACCACACTGCTTTGAATAAGTAGCCCATAAGTAAGAATAAATAAATCTGAAGGTGAATGTATGATATGCTATATAATATAAATGTGTGCATATATATAACCAATACTATCTTAAAGTACTAACTATACAGTGTCTGTGTGGGATGAAGCCACGTGAGAGGATTCTATAGGAATGATATACTGGAAGGCGAGGACTTTTTTTAAAAAAAACAGTATTCCTTACAAAGATATTTTGGATTGGGTCCTGGTTTCAGCTGGGATAGAGTTAATTCTCTTTCGAGTGGCTGCTGTGTTTCAGATTTGGTATGAAAGGAATGTCAATAATGCATATTGTTTGAGTTGTTGCCAGGTGATATTTATATTAGTCGCGGACTTTTTCAGCTTCCCGTAGAAGCTGAGAGGGAGCACAGACAGGACAAGCTGGCCAATGGAATATTCCATACCACAGACATCATGCTCAGTATACAAATGGGGGCTGTCCAGGGGGGCAGGATCACTGCTCAGGACAGGCTGGGCAACCAATACACAGGCTAGTGAGAGCCATTTGTGTTGTTTTACCTTTTTTTGTATACTCTTTTACCATTATTATTATTGCTGTTGTTATTATTGTTATTTTCCATTTCTGTTATTGTTCTATTAAACTGTCTTTAGTTCAACCCACAAGGGTTTTTTTCCCTTTCCCCTCCTTTTCTCCCCACCCTTCTGGGGGAAAAAGGGGGAGAAGTGACTAAGTGGCTGCATGGTCCGAGTTGCTGACTGGGGTTAAACCATGACAGGGTCAGACAAAAATTGGTATACTGCTATATTAGAATCTCATTTATTTATTGGTATGACCAACTTGATCTATCTGGATCTTAGTGCCTTAAACCAAATTTTGGTATTTACCTCTACACAGTAAAAAAAAAAAATTAAATTATATTTAAAAAAAACACCAACCCATGCCACCCCAACAATTCAATGAGTTCTTTACCCAGGAAAAGTTAGGGCAGTTTAAGAGATGCAAAATATGCTGGTGTATGATTAAGGAGGTTTAAACTCCTCTGTAGTAACTGCCTGTTGTACATGCTCTTATCACATGCGAGGTGAAAGCATGATAGTATCTCACATGCTGCAAATTCTCCATGTAAATTACCTTGTGGTATTTGGTTCCTGTAACCTGCATGCAAAGGGTCTAAGGCAGGGATGAGTCATTTGCCTGTCGTTATTAACAACCCTTCTCAGTGGAGGAACGTGGCTTCAGCTGCTTGTCACTTCACAAAATTTCCGTTTCCTCAAGTGAAAATTTCATGTTTATCGTCTGCCTTGTGCTATTTCTTGTCTGCTTTGTGACAGTTCTTCTGCGGTATTTTTAAGTTTCAGATGAAACAGTGTCCAAGGTTGAGGCTAGGGAATAGCCCTGCACTGGACCAAAGCCTGTTGCCAGGGTGGTGAAATCTGTACCTCATTTCTGGCTTTTTCTGTCTTTGCAGAAATTCATCCACTGCGCTAATGCAGGATCTGGGTCTCAGTGCTGTAGACAAGACGGTGGGGCAGGATAAAGGTGCCAGTGCAGGAGCACGGGACAGCAGCGCACTGCCAGCAGCCTGGAGTGGTGCAGGGTCCAGAGTCACCTGTCCTCTGCAGGTGAGACATGGCAGAGGAGCTGCCTGGTTAAATGCTGCCAGTGGAAGATTAGCTGGAAGACTGGACTATTGAAAATGTAATGGACTGATTCCCCATGAGCTTTGAGGTGTCCTCTAAGTACAAAAGCCATTGATCCTGTGGGATGCTTTCCTCCCTTCCACACATCACTGAGGCAGGATGTGTACTCTTCCTCCCCAGTTAAGACACAGCAGTTGTAAAAGATTATTTTTACAGCAAAGGAGTGATCCTTGTGCTATGGGGACTAGAGTCACAGACAGGAGGAGAAGGCAGTGTCGTCCCCAGACTACCTTGAGCATCACTTTGAAAACACAGAAGCCCTGGGAAAGGAGAAGGTTAAGAGATCAAGTAGGAACAAGATGCAAAGCTATGCAAGTCTCACAGCAACTTCTGTTCCTCCTGCTTGTGAGACTATGGGATGCCCTATGCGTCATGGTATAAGCTTAAGCTTCCTCATACTACCAAGTACTGCTTGTACCACGTGTGTGCTCCGTTACATGCCTGAGGAGTTTCTTGCTGTCTGCCGGTCTCTCTGAGGGCTGAAGGTGCTCAGAGGAACAGCTGTAGGGGTGTGCACCTAACAGCTCAGTGTAGAGCCCAGCTGGGTAATAAACTCTGCAGGCATGCCGTGCTGTGCCTCAGCGTCTGTGAGCAAACAGCAGGATTAGGGCAGGATTAGCAGGATCTTGTTATTCCATAAGGTGCCAGCACTGAAGTAACGGTGGTACCCATCAACAGCAGCATTGTGACGCTGCCGTCATGACGCTGTCCTGAGGCCACCACAGCGTATAGGCACCAGCTGCCCCGTTCCAACACACAGAGCCATCATCCTGCTGTGGAGGGATGGTGCCAAAGAAATGTTGGGCACCCTCAGTTCTCACATGTGCCCTCCGGGGGCTCGGCAGGGTCATCTTCTTGCTGCTGGTTCCTGCGGAGTCCTGGGGTGAACTGCGGGCTCTGACCCCATGCCAAGTAGCAGTTCATGGGGACAGCACGAGCTTCTTTCCTCACAAGACCAATGTGAGCAACGCTAGGGAGTTGATGGCACAGGATCAATAAAACCTGAGAAGTTATTATTTAAAACTCCCCAGAAAATCTGTGTATCATGTATACACGTGCTCCTGTGAGAAGTGGCTGAGGACTTTGGGCTTTAGTTTGGAGAGGAGGAGGCTGAGGGATAACCTCATTGCTCTCTACAGCTTCCTGAGGAGGGCAAGTGGAGAGGGAGGTGCTGAGCTATTCTCCCGAGTATCCACTGACGGGACACGTGGGAATGGCTCAAAGCTGTGCCAGGGGAGGCTTAGACTGGACATTAGGAAGCGTTTCTCTACCGAGGGGGTGTCTGCTGCCCAGGGAGGTGGTCGATACCCCTGGCCTGGCTGTGTTTAAGAGACATTTGGACAATGCCCTTAGTAACGTGCCTTAACTTGGTCAGCCCTGAACTGCTCAGGCAGCCGGACTAGACGATTGTTGTAGGACCCTTCCAACTGAAACTGTTCTATTCCGTTCCATCCCACCGCACTCCATTCCATCCCACCCTGTTCCATCCCACCCCACTCCACTCCG
>NW_009649770.1:468002-483152 GCF_000708025.1 Charadrius vociferus | reverse complement strand
TTCCTGGAAAACATTCTGGCTCAGCTCACACACAGAACCATATGGGACTTGCCAACCAGTGATCCAGTCAGGCATCTCACTGGCCCTTAAGCCCAGGGGATTACTCCAGAGCACCTTGGGCTTGGCAAAATGAGGCCAATTCTGGCTGCCTCGCCCACTGAGCTGTGGGGATGTTTTGTGTAGGATGAAGTAGGAATTGGGGAGATAACTTGTAAAAGAGGTCACAGAGACCAGAAGTGACAGGACCCCCAGAGAACAACGCAAAACCCACAGCCAAACACCCTGCAAACAGGAACACCATCTAACTAGTCCCTGCCAGTTAGAAAAAAACCAAAGGAATGCAGGATAAACAGTTTCTCAGCATTGTTTGCCTCAGATCAGTGGCTAAAAAGCGATACCTGGAGCTCTACAAGCAGAAGCAAAACAAGAACGTTTTATCCTTGTGCTGCGGTTGCTTGAGTGCCCGCTGAGGAACCTGTGCGCTGCAAAGCCATGAGCAGTACAAATAACTGTTGTGCAAACCAGTGACTCCAGCCAGTACCTAGACATTTTTGAACAGTTCCCGCTAGCTTTTTTAGTGGGCTCAGCTGGGTTTGCTTTAGGTGAAAATGCTACCATCTGCTACAATTATGTAATTAACCTTCATAGTTCAGGCTTAATGATACTCATTAATGTTAAGTGTTTTTATTGGCTGAGTGCTGTCACCAGTTTTCCATGGAATAGCAAAGGCAACTCTAAGGGCCATAGTTTGAAGCATAATTAGCAATGTGTGAGCGTTACACAGGGAGCATGGGTGAGGGAAGGCTGAGGACTAGGTAGGAGCTTTGTTTTATTCTATGCCAAGGCCGGAATGCAATGAACAGAAGAGGTCTGTTACGTCTGGGTCACTCGTAATGATCAGCTACAGAGGTGTGGCAGCAAATTTGGAATATACGTGTGTCAGGACATCACAAGATCCCTGTCATCCACTGTTGACTATGTGACTTCCATTTCCTCAGTCACACTTCCTCTGATGCTAATTCCCAGTATTTCTTCATTTATTCTGTCATTAGTTAATAAGCGTATTTTTGCTGCAGGCTTTTCTCAACCAGTTAAAAAAACCAGCACCAAATAAAGTATTTCATAGAGTCATAGAATGGTTTAGGTTGGGAGGGACCTTGAAGATCATCTAGTTCCAACCCCCCTGCCATAGGCAGGGACACTATTGAAGGATTTCATCGAAGTTTTTGAGCCTAGGTATCTTCTATGTAGCTTAATTCATCTGTGCCTGTAAGACTCCTAAAAGATTAGGTTCTGGTGCCATAAAAATATGTAACCACTGTTAATACTCCCATTCTCTGACTAGATTTGTCCAAGAGGAATGTGGGAAGTCCTCCCATTGTTTTCCGTGAGCTACCTCATGACTCTAAAAGGTCAGATTCAACACCTCAAATACACACAGAAATAATCTGCATCACAAGGCAAGGTATGTTACAATCTTCCATAACCCAACAATTTATTTAAACTTACATCACAATGAGAATCTATTAATAAAATACATCAGTTCACACCAGTCTGCATTGCCATTTTTTTAAGGGTAAGCATCTTTCTTCACTTTATATTAAAACTTTATAGAGGTAAAAACTACTGCATTGTACCCGCAGTTCTTGGAATCTAATGTAACATTAGGCAGGTTACAGAGGAACTTTCAGAGTTAATTACACTTCAGTTAACCTCACATTTTTGGCACATCTGAATGCTTTTTACTGTCATCTTAACATAAAATAATTCTATAGCAAGTCAGAGAATCATTGACATAAAGCATCACTATCCAATGGCAAGTGCTGCCTAAAAGCATACAAAAATTGCATCATTTGGTTACAAAATAGATCTTCTTAGTTCTTTATCCCAACACTTAACATGGAAGTGCCGTGGCAGAAAAGGGCCGGGAACAGGGCCAGCCTTGCTGTGTTGTTGCTGGTCACTTTGCTTAAATAAATCCCAGAGTGGTGTGCCAACAAGATGTTGATGGCTTTTGCCTTGCCGGTCGAGGCCATTCCTTGTAAAGCACCCTCGGGAAGGTGCGAGGCCACAAGTAAATGTCACCTTCTTTCTCATACACGTTGCTGCTCAAGGGACAAAGTGAACACAGTTTTGGGTGCTGTTCAAGAGGGGCTGTGTTTCTGCAGGCCTTGGCAGTTCAGTGGCTACAAATCATGTAGTAGAGCACACGGAGGGCTTGTAAGCCGCTGCTCAGTCTGGATTCTTCTGCCCAGCACCAGCGCAGCTGCTTCTTTAGAAATTAAAGTGTTTTAAGCAGGAATGAAACATTAACAGTAGTGGTGTGCCAGGCACATATTTGCACAAGTGTCTGCAGTTACTCGCACAAATTTTTAAAACCTGTAGGTTGTGGATTTGGGTGATTTTTGTTGTATACCACAAACTCCAGCTGCTATAAGCTTCTGACGTTGTATTCAAAATAAAGAGCAGCCCATAGTACTTGCAACCGGGGTTAGTTTTTCCCTGGGTCTTGAGCTGTGCTGTTTCAATCAGAGTTTGGCACATTAACTGGTGATTGTTTTATGTATCATTGATTGCAGGCTCCACGTACTGGTATTTATTTTGTGAGGTGGCTGTTATATTGGTTATGTCCCTTCTGCTCAAGTTGCTCTAGTAGTAACAAAGAAATACGAATGAACTGCTGCAGTTAAGGAGATTGATGTAGCAGAAGAACACTGAGCACATTAGAGCTTTCTGGCTGCATGATGGCTAGATAGTCACTTTCTGTAATGGGAAATAAACATTTATACTTGTCATGGCAGGGTTGCATTCTGTGCAGCTTTCCAAAGCCCCAGTCAAACAAAAGCCCTGTTTACTTGATTCAACTTTCCTACTCATCCCTTGCTGAAGCCCCTCATCTGAAATCTTTTTGGAGAGACCAGTGAGTGTCCCCAAAAGGAGCTTACGGCTGCTAGGAATCATCTCTGACTTCACCTCTCTTAGAAAAAGAGAAATTGAAGAAAGGACTTGCTATATTAGGGGAAGAAAGAACTACACTGATAATGGAACAGTTGATGGGGATGTTTGAAACTTAGTAAGAGAAACTTCAAGGTATCCATGGTACTCTTTGCACGTACTTACTGACCCTGAAAGGTAGCCCTGCCAAAAACCCTCCAAAAATCAAACTCACTACCAGAGTCAATTTTTGCCTAACATTCATGGTGAGAATTTATCCCTGCATTGATTTTCATTTCCTATTCCGCATTTGCTCCGAACACAGCTAAAGTTAATGGCAGTCCTTTGGGAGACACAAGTGCAGGACGTGAAGCAGTACAGATGGAAAAGCTTTGGCTGAATTGGTCAATCTGCAGCAAATGTGAGAACAGGACAGGCTGGAGCTGTGATGTCTCTCCTTGTGCAGAGAAGAGAGTGCTGCTAAGGTGGACAAACGTCGACTAAATACCTTCACATGGATATAGTGCAACTTCTGCATTTAAAAAGCTGTAGAAAAATTAGACAACTGCTCGGTACCAGAGCGTGGATGAACAGGCAGCTACAGCCCAGCTTACACCCATGGCTGAAGCGGCAGTGGGAGTAAAAGCCATGATGCTGCAGGTATGTTCTGGCACCTGCAATAATTTCATGCTCTTTACAACTTTTGCAAGTTAAAGTGTCAAGGCGTGACGAACTATGTAGCAGTGCATTCCTTATCTTTCATATACAAAAAAGGGCTCAAGGCTGGGAGCAAGAAGGCACAAACTTGTGAAATAACATAGCTGAGGAGTTTACACAAAAGTACTATGTCATTTATTAGGCATCACTTAGCACTTATTTTGCATTTTGCCCCCAAATTTCCCAAAGCAACATATATTTCCCCACTTCCTTTCCCTTCGTCCCCTTCTTTTGGATAAAGCTGCCTGTGCTCTATAGATACAGTTGCTGAAGAATATAATGTGAACACAGATAAATACAACATACACAGCAAAAAATGTATTCTAGTATTACAATAGTCAAATAATGCAGTTAGCCTCAAGCTACGGCAGTGCCTACGTGCTATAGGGAACCAGTTCAAGAACAGCAAGCGGAGCCACTGTACAGGAACAAACCGGCATCGGCAGTGTTAGGCAGAGCAGGGGACCGAGGGGGAGGCTTTCTCAGGGTGCCTGAGCAGGTGAGATGGCTGTCGGTCGTGGGGATCCGCTCTCCGAGGAGACCTGCCCAGAGCCTCAGAGGTTTCTTCAGCCCATACCAGTTCCGTGGCAGGTTCTTGGAACACCTTTACATTTGTTCATTGTGCATACACATGAAGTCACCCCCCACATTTCTCCTGTTAGGCTATGTTTTCTTTATATATATTTTTTTAACTTTTAACTTTTTAATTTTTTTTTTCTTACAACTGTTAAAAAAGTTTCATGGTAAAAATAACTCACTATATGATACATATACCCAAAGTGGTGCGATACTTTATATAATAAAAGATGAAAATAGTCACTTTCCATAATAAAAATAAGTTCTATTTTTTGTTTATTTTACAATATACTTAATAATTCTTTTCTTCTTCACTCTGCAAGTAAATAGGTCCCGTTTTGATAGCGCTTCTGAGTCGATTAAAGTGGCAAGAGACTGGAGAATGGCTTATAAGCATTTTGAGCAGCCGCATTCCACATGTCTCTCCAGTTCTTCCGTGAAGGTGGAGCCATCCACACACTGGAAGAAGTATTTCCGCCTTTTGCTCCGGAGAGGAACACAGCACTGCCCGTTGCCGCAGCCGCCACGGCATTCCAGGCGGGGCACTTTGGAGGCAGTGGCACACGACGTGTAGCCCTGCTGCTTACGGACTACTTCTCGAATTATCTCTCCTTGGCAGAGATTCTCTAGTAAGACAACAGAGATATAGAGGGAAAAAAAAATGTGGTAGCTTTTTTGCCAGATATCCCCCAAACATCAGCAGACAGCCCCGTACATGTACTGATATCCAAGGCAAACAGATGGCATGGGCAGGACCCTAATCTTTTACTGCTTCGTACCTGCCATCAAAACAGAGCTTGTGTTACACAAATGTGTAATATCCGGCACAAGGCAGAGGCCAAGCAGGCCTGCTGGCTTTGATCAGCAGTTCTGGAAGTGCTTTAATGAATGCTGAGTGTTGAATCCTGCACCACTCCTGCAAAATATGAACTGTTTTACTATGTCTACTTCTCAGGATCAGAGGTCAGCCTGCTCTGCATGACATGAGCAATCTGGGATACCTGAAAATGTCTGTGCCGTTCTGCGGCCACTTTACAGGAGCCAGATCCATTTTGGTGTGGCTGTGTATGTGTATAATTCGGAAAGTCTGTGGTTCATTCACAGGAAAGGCACAACCTAAATAAAAATAATACAAGCCAGCTCCTTCCTTCTGTACAGGAACAAAAAAAGGCAGAAGCGTTGAAGATAGAACTCACTGAGTTTCCAGCAAGTCTCTTCAGGTCAGGCAGAAGAGTTGGGCCCCAGCCCTAGTAGGAAAGCCCAGCATGATCTGTGGAATTCCCCAGGAAACCCGCCCAGCTGCATCAGAAGGATGCTGAGAATCTTTACTGCCACTTCAGCTGAGCAGTGCCTCCTGCCTTCCGGTTCCTGCTCATGTCATCTACAAAAGCCCTTGGTATGCAGGGTAAGACCTCCTTTCCCACCACTGCGATTAACCGATCACTGGTTGCTGAGGGTAAACCTCACAACAACCTCTCCTTTAAACATCCCACCAGAATCCTGGGAGCAGCAAATCCTGAGGATGCAGGAGACAGAATAAGACCCTCCATTACAGATGTCCCCCTTTCGATATGTTCGGATAGTAGCAAGCGAGCTGCTGTGTGGTTCTTTTCTCCTCCCTGTATTGCTCTGCAGAGGCTGACTTAGCTTTATCTTCTACTATTTGCCAGGTACCCCCAAATACGAGTCCCATGGAAGAGTGGTAAAAACAGCGTAACCCAGAAATACAGTAGAGCAGCGTCCTGGGCCCTGCAGCCAAGCGTACCTCTGTCACAATGTTCTCCACTATAGTTAGGATCGCATTCGCAGTAGGGTTCCCCGTGCTCGGAAATTTTACACTGCCCGTGGTTGCATTTCAAAATCCTGCAGGGATTTGAGGAATTGTTCTTCTTGTCACAGTACATGCCTGTGTAGCCCTCCATGCACTTACAGGTGTAAGCAACATTGGCCACCATGCACTTACCATGCAGACACCTGGAGAAAGAAAAGCATTTAGAGCTGGCCTGTGTTTGACGTGAAAGTTCCTTTTCCCAGGGATGTTTGGTTTTGGCATTTTTGCCCATTTAATCCCAGGATACTAATCCAAAAACAGCAGTTCAATGTCAAAACACTCTGAAGAAACTGAGTTTTCAGTGAATACTGGATAACATTCAGAAAATACATTTAGAATTTGTGATCCTAAGTGATTTCTTTGAAAAACATTAGGCTCCTCCACGAGCACGGACCAACGCTTGGCACCCACACAAGACAGCTCACATGTACAGCATCAGCATGTACAACTAAGTGCCAACAATCAAGCTGCATGCCCAGGCTTCCATAGCAGAATTACTCTACAAATAATATCAGGTGATGAAAAACAGTGTGATAAATGAAGGTGCTTGTGGAAAAGCTATGCACAGGCAGCTATTCACAGGCAGTTGTAGTTGAAGGGTTCCCTGGCTCGTGTGGTTTGCAGTGAGCTTTGGTATTTCTGAGGAATACCACAGGGTGGGGTGTTGATCCTTAGCAGGTTCTCTGACACCATCCCCACTTATGGGACAGGGACAGAGACAGACTTGGAATGGGCTGAGGACAGGGAAGAAAGCAACACTGTCCAGCCAAGGAAAAACTGCTCAGGGCTTATAAACCTTTGCTATATCAGGTCCTACTTGACATAAACCCATGTCTTTCTCTTATTTATTTTCTTTCTGGTACTATAAAATTGTTCCCTGTTTATCTTGAATCCTTGTACATTTCATTTTTAAGCTTTGAACTAAAAAGTGCAAATAATAAAAGCAGTTTCAGTCAGGTCAAGACATGCAAAATACTGTAATAAAGGGAGTCACAGTCTACATAAACCAGAATTTTTTGCCCCGCTAAGCAAAGATGTGCTTGGATAGTAATTCTTGTTATCATCAACTACCTGTTCTTTATGGTTGCATTTCGTCACTTAGAGTAATCTGTGAGCGTTGGAGCAGACCCCTGCCAGCAGGGCACCGTACTCCCCTGGACACAAAGGGCTTGGCTTTGAGGAGACAACTCCAAAAGGCTGAAGTGCTTTAATGAAAGGTGGGACAGTACGTGAGCATTAAAAATACACGCAGCCACCTTCCTTAGCAAGGAGGCTACCTTTGTGATTGCATCACCCTCCTTAGATTGAGAGAAACAATCCCTCATCATGTAAACATCTGGAACTCCCTTATTTTTCTCTGTTCATCCACAACAGCTTCATGTTGACGTTGGAATCAAGGAAACATTTGGGCCTCTGAGTGTTCCTTCACTTGGGTCTTCATTGCTTTGGCCTGTAAACTGTCGGGTGCTTCTCAACACCTTCCAGGGTTCAGTACATTGCAGAATTAGACCCAGAAACAAGTTTAAAATGGTACCTCTGCCAAGTAAAATTTCTGCCCTTAAGAGAGTGATTTTTCACAGTGTCAATTTACCTGTCAAAAGTATGTGCTTGTGGAAAGCCCCTTCCACAGACAGCGCAACCAAAGGAGCTTCTAAATCAAAAGTACTTCCATCTGCTTATGAAACAGCACTGAACTATGCAGACTGCTGGTCTGCGTTGGACTGTTTCCTTGTGTACTTGCCATAAGTAAGCTATTCATCCGGTGTTTCTGATGGAGATGTGGTTATTGAGCCTTTGAACTGTGAATGCTTCACACGCATGCTCCCTTCGCATGCAACTCGTCGCTATCCTTTAAACTTGCACTTTAAAGGGGTGTTTCAGAGTGTAATATTTAAGTCAGCTATTTGGGAAATTTAAAACTGTTCACGTTGGAGGGCATAATGGTCTTCACGGAGTCAGTCTGAACACTGGGTCCAGTGCTGCTGTGAGCATATCCCTAAAATGTGCTCCTCCCACTCACAGGTAGCTCTGCTCTGGGTAAGCGCAGGCACTCGCCACCTCGGAGGTAACCCATACCCATTAACAGGAGTTTGTGTATTTCCATGTGCAAAGTCGCAGCTGAAAGCACGACCTGCAGCATTTACACCTTAGCTCCTCCAGGACAAAGAGCTCATTTGGAGAGTGAGCAACATCAGAACAAGAAGTGGAAATTGAGAGTTGCCATGGATGCTGACTCACAACTGTCAATAATTTCATGTGGGAACCCAGCACCTCCAAAAATAGTCAGATGTGGTTTTACAAGATGAAACGTGAAACATGCACTAGCTGTAAAGCTTCTACCCTCCCATCAGCATTCACTCGAGCTTACTTGTGGTTAATACATGGGTCTCCAATTTCCTGGTCACACAGGGGACCCGTCCAGCCTGGGTGACATTCACAAATCACACTTGTTTTCTCTAGGGACCGGCAAATACCGTGTTTGCAGATGTTACAGGATTTGCAGCCAGGAAGGACTCCTAGTGACTGCTGTGGTAAATCCTTGAAATCCTGCAGCTCGTTATTGATGCGGACATCGTGAATACATCCATGAAAACCATTTGGTGTCTTATCTGCACCCTGGCGCAGTGAAGATAATCCAGTAGAGGTCGGGATCCCTTCAGATAAAAACAAAGAGGAAAGGTTTACTCACAGTTACAATGAAGGTACGTAAATTATAATTGTTAACGTTTCTTTTGTCACAGCCCCTTAAAATCTTTCAAGAATCCATCTGCATAGGACCTTTGTAAGGGAGCACAGTCTCATTGTCCTCATTCTGGAAATGGAAAGAAACAAAAATAAAATCACTTGCCCATGCTTACGTAAGAAATATATGACAAAAAAACCCCCAAACGCCCAATTTTTTTGGCTGACGGCCATATGTTCTTGTCCTTAGTTAATGCTCCTTCTGTCTATAGTTTAATAGCAATTACCCTTCTGAAAGGCTTAAGAATGTCTTTACTTGCCAGTAGGTAGGTACCACCTCTGGGATACTGCAAGGTAGTTCGGCATTACTAGATCCCAGCGTTAAAACAGGGAGTAGTAAGAGTGCACCCCGTCGGAACTACCGCAGGAGAACTCTGGAGATGGGGAACAGCACTTCAGGAGACCAGGCCAAGTCTTTGTGGTGAGTACCCTCCAACTTGTTCAAGCGCTTGGAAGAGTTCACACACTCAGATGGCCAGCAGATTCTTTTGGATGTTGTGTTACGCCCTCCCCACTGACATCCGCTTGGGCTGTGTAGCTGCACAAGCACAGGCAAGTGCTTCCATTTTCAACTGCGTAAGGCCTCTGAATTTGCTATCCATAAGTAACTCCACTGTTAAAGTCATCTTAAAACAAAAACAGCACCTTTAGTTAACCGTGCGTTAGGAGGAAAGCTGCAGGACCAGGTGATGTACTTGGAGAGATGGGCAAAATTCTGGGCACGTGAAGGCGCAGGTCTGTCTTGAAGCTTAGTGTAGGTTAGGAACAATTGCTCTGGGGTAATTTAATCAATTACTTTAACTGAAGGGCAGCTGGCATCCATGGAAATGCTACATACAGAGAGGTGGCACATGCAGAACAGTGAAGGTTTAGAAAGAAGCAAGAAGAATTTTAATGGACAATAAAAAAGTCCACTGAGCCCATGGCTTCTGATATCCCATAGTCCTTCACTCCAGGTCTCAGATTTGTCCTGTGAATGCACTTCCGTAGGTACCTTCTTTTGAGAATTAGTATTGATCCACAGTGCTCATCTACTAACAAAACTTCTCCACGTGATTACTTCCCAAGTTCCCTGTGTATAAATTGCTGTGGAGTTGGCATCTTTTATGCTGTGCTAGAGGGAGAAATTGCGATGGCCTCACCAGCAGATTATCTTTGATGCATAATGCTCTTTAATAGCCTGTGACATTCTTAGTAGGAGCCAATTACAAAAGTTCAGCTCTGTATAAAGCAAGATAAGCCACTTTTCTGATTTACAAGGGCAATATTCAGGGTTCTTTTAGAAAAGTGTTATTAAAGGAAACTATTTACAAAAGGCTTGACCAGCACCAAGTGAAATTGGTAAGTTTCTCATATTGGCTTCAATGATCTGGTTAGAAAAAGCTCAAAGACTTTCTGGGTCTATTATTCTTCTGCTGACTTTCATATTTAGAATAGGCTGACTAAAAATTAAAGAACTCTGTGTCACCAAAAGGGACAGATTTCAACATTCAGTCAATAATAGACCTGGGGCAGTTCTGGCAAAAACAAATGAAGCAGGCAGAGCCTTCATTCTGTCTCTCATATCCAGACACCTAATCAGTGGGATACTTGTTATTCTGGGCATCTGCTCCCCACCCCACTTGGCCCCTTCTTCCCCCAAATTCAGTACTGAATAGGAAAAAAACTTAAATGAAGTTTGGCCAGTTCTTACATCTTTCTAATACTGAAGCTCTGGCTTAATTTTCCAATGAGAAAACTATTAGCCAAGAAGTTCTTAGTCAGCTTGTGTGTTAATGTGGTTTGGAGGTTTTAATCCTCCCCTCCCCCCAAATTTTAGACCTCTATAAAATTTCCAGCAGACATATAGCTCTTTTATGGCATATTTAAACCTACTGACTATTGATTTGCTTTTTCGCAGTGACTGTGATACTTGCATTGAAAGCTTTAGAAATGGCCAAGTGGTTGCTCTTGCCATGGCTGTGTAAGAGAAACTGCCTGTGCTGTGCTGAGGTTAACGTCCCTGGGCTGGTGCGCGGTGGGGTGCTAGTGGACGGTGGAGTAGGAAGCAGAACGGCAGAGCTGTGGTTTCCAGGCTCTCTGCTCAGGGAAGCAACCTCTGGCAGAAGGGAACAGCAAACTACTAGTTTACCCCCCCCACAGCCCGTAGAGTCCTCTCCATAGGATGGAAGATGATTTGCTTCCAAGAAGACTTGTTAATATCTCAAAGTCCAGACCAAGTCACTATACCTCCAATGTAGAGGGGTGTGTTGAGGCTGACAGAAGACTGTTTCTGGAGTTTTCCTAGACTCTTGGGAGTCCCCTTGTCCACCACCAGGTTCAGAGTTTGATTCAGCATCACGAGTTCCACACTATGAAACTGCCCATCATTCACTGTTTCCACGCTAAAAGTAAAAGAAAAAAAGAGAATTAGAAGACGATGTTAATGATGGACTGCCTCTGTGACATGCTATCTCCTGGTATTACACCTTGCAAAGCACAGCTCCCGTTCCATGCTCCTTTGCAGTAACCGTGTTCTCGATATTTCTTCTCACGTGAGCCTCCAAGGTACAAATGTAAAGATTGCTGATGCCTGTGCAGGCAACGCCTACACACATACCATACTCGAGGGGACAGCTAGCAGGATAGTAGCTACTGTAGTTGTGTTTCCCAGGGCAGAACGGCAAGGGTGTAGCGACATGATATATTGGCCGTGGTGACAAAACTACTTTAAATCCTCTATTCTGTGCTCTCAGCCCCAGCTTGCTGCCCCTCTGTCACGCTGCTTGGTGCCCATGTTGCAAGCCGGATCACTGAAATGATTTATTTTTGCATGGTTAGTTTAAACTCAAATTATTTCACAGGGCCAGGGAGGGACTGCAGTTTGGGGCAAGAGACAGCAGGGGCCTCTGACACCAGCATTTCCTCACAGCAGAAGTATCTTGTAAGTACACGCTGAGGCATGAGCACAGGCTGAGTTACTTAAAGCCAGAGAAGGAATTCAGGAGTTTTGGTTTATAAATCACTGGGGTACTTTGTTCAATACAATACAGTCCTACCCAAATACGAGGAAAACTGACAAATTGCTGCTCCTCTTTGACAAACATTTGGGTGTAGATTGAGGCTTGAGAACAAGACAGCATGAATTTTGGGGGGGACAGGCAGCAGGTAGCCAACTAAGCGGACAAGATACTGTCTTGTATTTATTGCTCAGGCATTTTGAACGCTGCTTTTTCAAATGCACGAAGCCTGCAGTGAGTCAGGTAACTCAATAGCTCCTTGCT
The DNA here is from genome assembly GCF_000708025.1 of Charadrius vociferus. Classification (NCBI taxonomy): domain Eukaryota; kingdom Metazoa; phylum Chordata; class Aves; order Charadriiformes; family Charadriidae; genus Charadrius; species Charadrius vociferus. The sequence goes on along the minus strand of NW_009649770.1, from coordinate 471,089 downwards.
AGTCTGCACCATGTACAACCTGCACCTTCGGCTTCAGTTCAGTCTCCCAGAAATTAAAAGATGCAGCGGTACAATTCAATTTGCATCACACTATCATTTTTTATTTTCAGGGCAGATTCAACTCTCAAGCTTTTATGCTGCATGTTGAAACTCTAAAACAACTCGATAGTTTTGTGCACTTCTAGAAGCAGGGAGGGGCAAGGGTGGGATTACCTGCCATGGAGCAAAGAGGGTTTCAGATTAGGCTGGTAGTTATAGACGTGATGGGACTTTTCCACTGCTGTAGATGTAATTAAATGGTACAACCTCTGTTCCATATGCATGCAAACACCAGTGCATAATGAGAATCTAATAGCAGTAGCGGTTACAGCCGAAATTAAACTGTGGGCTATGTAAACTGCCCACATGCACAGTGCTGCCAACACATTTTAAGCTTGGCCTACGAGCACCCTTTTCCAAATTCCTCCCGGCAGGCTCGTTAGCTGGGTGGTGGTTCTGTTACATATGGATAAAGACAGAAAATACCAACTGTGGGGTTTAGGCATCTTGAGATACTGCTTAGCCAACAATCTGGAGCTGGGATTGCTGCACAAGTAGTAAATACCATATTATAATATCAAAGGTTAGTTTTAAGAATGGGTTTCTGCTATTCAGATGTCCCATAAGCTCAGCATCCTCTCTCAGTAAGTTACAAAGTCATAGGTCAGATTCCTTTCAGGTGTTTTGTAAAGCTGCAATGTAGATGTGTCTCAGCTGTTTACCAGCTTTTCTTTACTATCAGTGGAGAGGAACAGGCACACTTAAGGAGTGACTCATCTCTAAGGATGAATCACCTTTTAGACATATCCACTTCTCAACCTAGATGACATGCTGCCCATCTTTAGCGCCTAGTCCTGCGTAACTGATGTGTTAGGGCATTGTAGCACGGAAACAGGACCTCAACTTCAGTAACAAACTACATGACTTGGAAATTACCAGAATTCAGTTGCTCCAGGAAGAAGTTTCATTTTTGTAGTGTTTTCCAGTAGACCTGAGATAACCCATTATACATGAGCAATGTCAGGCAGCAAGTCAGCACTGCAGGCAGTGCTGAGGATGCGCTTGTTTAAGAAGAGCGCACTGCTGTTTCAGAACTGGGCTAACTGTGCCTCTACAGCGCTGCTGTCCCCACAGGTTTCTGGGATGAAACATGAACACGTACGCCTTTAAAAGTTTATGTAAGGTTACACAGGTAATAAGATGACAGCAGTACATGAGCACCTTTGCTGCGTGGCTTTACGTAAACATGAGCTAAGTTAGTTCTGCCACAGACCAGCCCCCGGGAAAGCTCGCTGGCTGAACCACTTGGCCTTGACCTGCAGGACAGCGGCTGGGCTGTGGTTGGTGCCCATCCTCAGGACGGCAAGAGCCCTGGGCAGCCAGGTCCCAAGAACCTGGAGCTGCTGGTACTGTTTGAAGTGTTTTTAAGAAAAAATATACAGGCTTGACACTGTACAAAAATCGAGATCCAGTTGATCCAGTAGACAGTCTGGCTCAAAATACAGTTATATCAGGGCCACCGCAAGGGCAGTGGGCCGGGAGAAGAGGCTGAGGACTTATGCTAGACGCATTGCCAAAGGTGACGGAGTGTGCGCACCTCAGAAAAGCAAGCATGTCATCGCTGTACCCGAGTCCCCTGTGTGGGGGCCCACACCTCTAGCAGACTACTTTATGGATTGACAACGCAAATAAGTTTGAAAGCAGCTGGTCCAAACTTTCTGTTTAGATATTCTTGAATTCTGCTAAGTATCTGCCACATTACAAGGAACAGCTGTGTTACGGCAACGCGCTGACTGGGTGATCCCTACATACTCCCTGATATCCAACTGTTGTGTTGCAACGCTTAATTCATACGGGTAAAGTACTTAGACTTCCAGCTGAAAGGTGCGAGATAAATGGAAATGCACATTTGTAATTGTTAGCTCATGCAGAAGTGCCAATGAAAGGAAGAAGTATAGCCAAACCCCTTCGGCTCTGACAGCTGAGCAGTGAGGAGGTGGGATGGATAGCTGTACGACGGGGAACCCTTCCCTGGCGGGATCAATATCTGAAGCTAACACACAAAACTACATCGTTATCTGAAGAAGGCCAAGCTAGACCATTTGTCAGAGGACAACATTATCACGTCTGGCAGGGCTGGCTCTTCCCTGGGCCAGGATTTCACAGGCATTAATCACCTACTCCTCCACAGCGTGTGCTTTTTCCAGATTATCCCTTGACTAACAGGCAAACAAAAGTCTGTGTGTCCTGGCGATGGAAGCAGCCGCTCCATGTGGTGCTCGTGCCTTTCAGCATGCCCAGGGCTGGTATTTTTACTGGAAAGGGAGTAAGAGGTCCCTGTCTGTAGGTACACATGGACGAACATTAATCAGTTCCGACTCTTTCACTTTGTAACTCTGAATGTAAATAATCTGTGTCTGGAAACAAAGTGACTTACAGCCACCACCCAACCCTGCAGTTCTGTAAAGCAGATTAAGTCAAAACAGGCAAAGCACTCATTTGCTTTTTAAGAAGATGCAAACATATGATAGAAAAGCTGAACGTGGATGGCCGGGATGGCAGAAAATCCCCAGCCAGGAGATATGTGTGTTAAAGCACTCATTGCTGTTGCTGACAGAAAGACGTTAAGATTTTGGGATGCCTTTGGATTTTGGGAGAGATGGAGACAACGTTGGGGGAGAAACCAGTGGTGAGAGAAATGCTACATGAACTCTCCTCAGAGCCTCTTATGTAGCTGGGCCTTTAGGAGACTCAGCAATCGTCTGAGACAGTTGGAGACAGTGGCTTGGCTGGAGATGAAGGGAAGAAAGCCACAGACGCTGAACAGCGCATCACAACGCAGCTCGCAGCACAAACTTGCTGCGCTCGGCTTTTTTTTTCAAGGGGCCTCTTCCTGACCCAGCTCTCTGCAAGGGTTTTATTAAAATCTTAATTGAATTCTTATTGGGGATCAGGTGGTCTTACAGAGCTTTTCCTTCTGAAACAGCCCACGGTGTGTAAATACCTGCCTCGGCGCCGGGGACCCATCGGGTTTCCACAGCGCTGCCG
>NW_009649770.1:440366-467865 GCF_000708025.1 Charadrius vociferus | reverse complement strand
GGGGGCGGGCGCGGGTCCGCGCAGAGCCGCGCAGCGCAGCGCGGCCGAGGGCCGTGCCGGGGCCGAGGCGCGCTTTGTTCTGGCTCGCTGCTCGGAATTTCTTTACTGCAACGCAGCGCGCCGTGTCACACACCTGACAGCTGACTTGACGTTACCCAACTCCTTCCCTTTGGCAAAGGTTTTCGTGCTTTATGGTTAAATCGAAATGGTATGTCTGAGGAACGCAAGGGAGAGGGGAAAGGAACGGAAGGAAGAAGCCAAAGGGCTGCCAGATTTGAGCCAACCGCTTTTCTCGGGGGCACTAACAAACCGAGTCCCGGCTTTTGAGATTTTTCCAAGCTATTAAAAAAGACAGATATGAGTTTTTAGCCAACTTCCAAGCGCAGTGTTCTGGGCCACCACCGTTGGATATTATATAGTTTACAATACATTCTTGTTGAAAAATGGGAGGAATTATGTTTGAAGTGTAAACATTTGAAGTGTAAGGATTTTTCAGGAATTTAACAATTAGATGTGCTAAAAAGTAAGCAGTAAAACGAACCAAAAGACCAGTTTTATATAAAACTAAAAGATTCTTCAGGACTCAGGAATTTCTTCTCGTACTGCACTAAGCAGCCCGGTGAGGGCCCGTCTCATCAGCACCCTGAGGACTGTACTCACAGTCTCTACAGGACCTTCACGGCAGTTTTGTTACAAACTTGATGCTGAGAAACCATTTCAGTTCCCCTCCAAGTGCAATCACTTCGGGTGCCTTAAAGTACATACCCTGAGGGGAAGGAAGTAATGCAGAGCCACAAGCTGAGGGCTGGCAGGAGGATTTCTCTGATCAGGGGTGCAGTGAGCAGATGCCGGTGGGATCTGGCTGCCCTGGGAGCCCCCCGGGTGCCTCCCCAGCAAAGGGGACACACTCGCTGCTCCCCAACCAGCAGCACCCCTCACCTTGCTGTTCTCCATTACACTCATCCTCTCATAGCACAGGTTACGTCTTGCACAATCCATTACACTGCTTTCATCAAGCTTATCCTAACCTATCCTTACCCTCACCGAAAGCTGGCTATGGCATCAGGTTTGGACAAAAAAACACCCCAAAACAAAACAGGAAAATCCTGGGCATATGGGAAGAGCCCAGCTGCCAAAGCTCATGAGAAGGCCCCGGGTTCAGCACCCTCTGTTCCCTCTGTGCCCAGGCGGGAAACTCGGAGCTGCCCTGACAGGGAAGAGAGGCCACTAGAGAGAGCTCTAGACAAGAGTCGTTAAAATTCCGTATCACAGGGAGCTGGCCTCATCTGTCACAGCAATTCTGCAAGATGAGCACACGGACCCATTGCACAGGGCACTGCACACAGGCCATGGACATCACCTCTGCCGAGGGCTTAGGCTCCAGAACACAAAGAAATGAAGGGAAAGGCATACGTATTAAATATAAAACCCCAGGGAATATATAAAAGAACTGATTCCCACTCCCTCCTATATTTTCTTTCCCGTCTACTCCAGCCCCAAGCACACACAGATGTTATAAACACCGACTCCCCCTGCTCCGATACCCATGAAAGATTTAGAGCTGAGCCACTGTAAATATGCCAGTGAACAGAAATGCATTAAAGGATTAAAGCATTCAATTTGAACTTGTAAAATTTGGGCTTTAGGGTTAGTTTTCTCACTGACATGTACTGTACGTTCAGTGTAGACAGCAGGGAACAGCAAAGAAGAGAAGTTAAAACCAAAAATAGCTTGAAGTATCACAGCAAACCATGTCACTGAGGAAATGTATAACCATCAATTATGCAAATGAGGACATCAATTCATTAGCTACAGTCTCCAGATTTTCCTGACCTCTGTCTTAATGGGGACACGCCTCATTTGAAGCACAGAACAAAGCAAACATAAGGATAGTAAGTGACTAGGGAGCGAAGGCCACGGGGAACACTGAACTTGGATAATCTTTGAAAACATTTGAAGCAGAAGGGAATAACCAGAAATACATGTCCAAAGAGCTTAAGGAGTTTACAACACACGGGAAGAGCAGGCACCAGAGAAGAGGTACCCAAATCAAGAAACACAAGGTGAGAGCTGCAGGGAACCGCACTGAGATGTTCACAATTTGGGAGCTGTGAAACTCATACTGTGCCAGGCTGACTTCAGGCATCCGTGATGATGGTTTTTCACCTTTCCAAGCTACAGCTACCTTCTGCCCTTAGTTCCTGCTATAATCAGTCCTTCGCCTAAAATAGATTTAAACTTCTCCATGGCAACAAAGGCAAAATCATAATTGGAGTAGTGTTTGTGCTGCCTCTGCAATAACACATCACTTCAAGCACTATCATCTTCAGAAGCCAAATAAAAACCACATGTTGAGAAAAAAGTATGAAAAATGCTAATGAAACACAAGGCTAGGGAAGTAAGAGGTGAAAGAGATATATTAAAGCATTCAAGTTCGCTTTCAGCTTAAAATATACTCTCTTTTGTTATGTTCAATCCTGTTCTATATGACTCGAGCATTAGGTCTTCTAGGCTGAGAGCACGCGACACTAAGATTTTTTTTCCTTGATACCTCCATTTTCCTTTGCTTGGTTTTCTACCTTTTCTCCTACTTACAACTCCGTAGACCACCCAAATAAGCCATCTTTCTCTTCTTGGTGTTTACAGCCCTTAAACACTGGCAGCTGATTACCGTATCTCCCTTAATGATCGTTTGGCCAGGCTATGCATATCTAATTTCCAGTCATAATTCAGTTCCTGCAGCACCCCTGCCAACAGTGAAAGTTATTGTATTACAGACCTTCTAAGGGAAAAGCAAGGACCCTTTCTATACCCCTGCAACATGCAATTAACACAATCCTGACCCCTTTCCCTAGATTATTCATAAAAGGGTCGGGTTCACGGCCAGGGTAAGCAGTCCTTGTGTACAGGGAATTCTCACCCTGTCCCTGATGTGGGCAAGAGGTCCGACACCTCCCTCCAATCTCCACTGGTTTCCTACAGTATCACCGTGTCTCTGCAGAGCTGAATACTTCATTCTGCTCACTGTGGATTTGTTAAACGCAAGCGTAATGGCAGTAAATACGGCTTGAATGAACTCTTCAAGTCTGAGGCCTCTCCTGAACGACAGATCTCAGCGTTACTGCCTTCCCATCTTACTCCACCAGAACAGGTTTGCACATCACGGCACACAGTGTATTGCGGTGCAATGAGCTATTGCACCTCAGTGTCTCTACTGTAACATGCATCATATAAAAATAACAAACCCAGTAAATACAGAGTGTAAAAACAATCACATATAGATTCTGCAATGCTATTGGGACTCATTAAATCAGTTATCCTTAAAAAAAAAAAAGACACGGCAAACAGCACAGAGGAAGGCAGGCCCTGGCACAGCGGCAGGGCCAGTGACAGCACCGAGTGCCACCTCCTCCCCAGCAAAGAGACCGTGGGGAAAATGTACAGTAGTGTGGCACACACCAGCATGTGCAGTGGCACAGCTCCCCTGCCCCACCAGGATGCGGAACAAACCAGGATGCTTGCGTTTACTTTTTAGTACCACTATCAAACACGCTTGAAAACAGCTCTGCCATTCATCTGGGTATCAAATCTGGGGTTCTGATGAAGAAGTCCATCAAGTATCTTCACAGTCATTTCATCAGGGGAATACTTTACTCCCTTTACTATCCTCTTTGCAGCTCTGGAAAATATGAAGGTATCTGCCATTTAGCAGCAGGGACCAGGGCCACTACAGAATACAATTAAAAGTGCTTCCAATTAGAATGAGAGAATGATGGGGTTTAGCTGAAATCAGAGGCTAAGCCCCAAGACAAAAAAGCTGTGTCTATTTAGAAACCTGATATATGGTCAGGAAATGAAATTGTTTCCTCCTCATCTGTGGCAACATCCCTACAGATGTATGCCTCTGCTTCCACAAAAATAAACAAAACCCGTTGCTCTTTGACAACCAGAATAGCAGCTGCCATACCCAGTTTTGCCAGCAGCACTGGAGCAGGCTGGCAAACGCAGAGCTGTGGGTCACGATGCTATACTGGGAAGAAGCACTGAAATAATTGTGCACAGAACCATGCCGCACCTCCGTGATCACCCTCAGTGCCAGTTCTGCAGGCACTTCTAACAGAAACTGTACCGATTGAATCCAGAGCCTGGCGCTTGGTATAAACGGGATAGAAATCTATCACACATGGTACACATCTAAACTTTCTGTTAGTCATCATGTTTACAAGAAATTTACAGGCAGAAAAAAATAAACATGTTATATTAGCTTGCTACATTCTGTTGCAAGGCAAAAAACCCCACAATTCCAGACATGAATGAGTCATTAGCGCATAGGAAGTTTATAAAGTAATTTTGACTATGATTAGGTTTATTCCATCATCGTCTATTACAAGAATACTTCAACCTTCCTCTGATGTAATCAGTGTTAACCGACTGTGGCAATGTAATACTGGTCTAAAGACCTATGCTATAGCAAGGCAATACCTTTTAAAATACCTTTGCACACCTTTCTCCTAGTTACTGGAACCAAAGTTCAGCAGAAGAGCGTGTTTCCAACATGCAGAAACCAAACTGACTGCTCAGAAGGTGGACTTGTAACACCGGCACTAATTTATGAGGGCTCAGGAGTTGCCACTGTCACGGTTTCACGGATGCTCTCACTAGAAGAAATACTTAGGCCATATTACGGACCAACTAATGACTAAATCAGGTTATCTGCTGGAGTAGAAGAAATAGTTCTCATTTCACAATTACTTTTGGTTTGGCTGGGCAGTTTTAAGGCTTGAACTGAAGTGGCTAAAACTCAACCCCGCTACTGACTTTAACAAAGAGGGGGAAACCTTCATTTATAATGTGTGTTTCTGCATTTTCAGCAGCAATTTTCTTTTGATGATATAGTTCTATTATGTTTAGTCAAAGTCAAATCACTGCAGAGAACAACTTTTGGCTTCACTATTCATTGTTGCATAAACCCAAGACTGCTTCAAACATGAAAACCAGCAAGTACTTGCAAGGTGCTGAGCTACTTCTAGGGCTCAGCAAGCTTCCAAGAGCAAACATCTTCCTTCTTGATGCTCTGAAAATACTTTTGAATGGTCAACACACTCCACTGCAAAGTAAAACGTCATAACTGTGAAGGATTTGCTTTCCATCTTTAGGTGTAACCCTCTGAAGTGTCCAATTCGGTCAGGAGAGAGAGAGAGGAGCTGCATGGGGCCAGTACACTGGGAAGTTAGACTAACTAGAGGGTGAACTCAGGGTATTTTAAGACCTTGATTCATTTTGGGTGTGTTCCCCTCCCACCACTTTTGTTTAGTTATGAACTATCCCTATCTCATCACCCCTCATTTCTTCTTGGGATTAATACTGGCATCTTGCTGACTTCATTGCATTTTTATTACTATTCTCTGCTGAAAGAAATCAGCATTATAATGTTATTGTACTCAAGTTATACGCACATGTGCATGCTGCAGTCCTCTGTTTTGCATAGCTCTTCCTAAAAGGCAACAAAGCAACCAGCGGGATGGACACAGCATATCTGCTCCCGCTTCCCTCCAGTCCCCTTCAGCCGAGAGTGCTGCCGGGAGATACAGGTGGAGCCGTGCAGAGGACAGGTATGCAGTGACTAAAATAACAAGGTACAGACCAGCTTATGGGTGTCTGTTTCTGGACCCTGAAGAAGGTGATCTGGGGCTCAGAGAAGGCAAGTGGCTTTAGATGACCTATTCCTACCTTCCTGTAGCTGGTACACAGACACGCCAACACTGACTTGCTTTGGGAAAGGTTTTGCCACCTTCTGATAAAACATCTCCCTCTGAAACACCCTACACATATGTGTAAGGTTAGAAATAGAGCTGTGGGTCTGTAGCACAGTTTTTCTGGGTACTCAGCTATTACACTGAAGAGAATGAGTTAGGCAGAGGCAAGGAGAGAGAGGAGAGAGAAGAGATGAGAAACTGTCATTCTTGCAAGAGATACTGAAGAGATTTACAAAGAAAAAAAAATTAATTCAGCTTAACAAGATTTTGCCTGCTAAGTCCTCAGGCAGCCTGAAGGACAAAACTTTACCCTTCTTAAGCTTCATCTCAGCAGAAGAAAGTTTCTGAATTTCACGAAAACAAATATTTGATTCTGAACCTAATGATAAAAGTTAGATGACATTTTAAGGTCTTGGCCTTACATTTTCACTGTCCTACTACACAAAAATCCAAGAAAAACTAGGGAAATGTGATGTTTGTAGTTTGACAAGAACTCACACACTTGTCCTTTTTGTCCCATTCAAATATGCGAAAGCCCTTTATAAAGGCAAAAAAGAATTCATCTGTCCTTTGCATTGGCTCATGTAAGATGTATAAGTACATTCAAATTTTACAACTTTTACTGTACAGGTCAGAGATTAATACCGGTTTCTTTCATCATATTTGATGCAAAATCCCTAAGGAATACCTGAAAAAATAAGAGTCTGTGATAGAGAGAATGAAATGAATTGCAAATACACAGAATTGTCAGGAGCTCAGTGATGTCTCATAGAAACCTCTAAAAAACAGTCTATTCAGAGACCATCCAGAAGTATCGCACAGGAATCCCACAAGGGACAGGCACAGCACAAGCTGCACACTATGAAGGTATTAGGAAGGAAAGGACCAGTCATGCAGTGAGCTCTGTAAACAGAGTTTTGGTAAAAACTGGGTTTGACAAGCTCTAATAATGATCCTGAGAATATGTAATGCTTTCACTCCTCCAGCAATTCCTCCCTAGAAGCAGTGAATCAATGGTGAAGCCTCCCAGGCTGTTTTGCAGATAAGCAATTGCAGCTCAAGAGAGGCGATTACACCAAAATCCCATTCTCCCATATCTTTGTAAGGTGTGGAAGTTCTTCCAGCACCAAAGCAACTGTTCCACCTCAGCACCAGAAGCATGGAGAAGTCTATGAAATATGAGTAGAGGACCAAAACCCTTGAGTACTACCAAGTTTAGTTCTTTGGTGGCAGGGCCAAGGACCTTTTCATGGAATCATCAAATAGTTTGGGTTGAAAGGGACCTTTAAAGGTCATCTAATCCAACCCCCCTGCAATGAGCAGGGACATCTTCAACTAGATGAGGTTGCTCAGAGCATCATCCAACCTGAGCTTGAATGTTTCTGGGGATGGGGCATGTGCCACCTCTCTGGGCAACCTGAACCAGTGTTTCACCACCCTCATTGCAAAAAAATTCTTCCTTATATTTAATCTACCCTCTTTCAGTTTAAAACCATCACCCCTTATCTTATCACAACAGGCTGTGTTGTTGGACGAGTGCTGGTGGCCACACAGGCTGCTGCCCGGGCTCCAGCCACCATGGGCAGAGGCCGAGTGACGTGGAACGGATGCTGCCGGGGTCAGAGCCTTGTGCTGCTCCACAGCCTGGAGGGAGAAGGGAGAAGGAACCTCGTCCCCCTGAGACCCACAGCACATTTCTGAAACACTTTTTCTATTTTTTGTGCATTTCTGTACTTTCTATGCACAGAGAACCAGATTTAATTTATCATCCCACAGTCATCCCATATGAGGCAGATACCGTAAGAATTTAAGCTCTCTTATTTTAGGCCTTTTGCTTTAACCACAAGAACATCCCTCTATGCTATGTAAGAGTTAGCCAGACCGTAAGACCTGCATGATACGATCTCTAAGAAATATTTTAATGATGTAGCATTTTTGAAAACAGATTATGCAAAGATACTTTTAAAAGGAATTGTAATGTAATTTGGGTGCAGGCTCTGCAGAAAGACAAATACAATTAATTCTTATGTTTTTCTAACTGCCTCCTTCTTCACTGCTGTCAGGAAGCCTGCATGAAAACATACCGTTTTACACCAATGACGTCTGCATCTTGCTCTTTACCAGATACAACAGTCTGTATGCAACATGGCAATCTGGGAACTCTGAAGGGAATTACATCAGTAGTTTGTGTCAAATTTCTATTTTCCATTTCTATTAGGAAGGATTAATTTAGCATCCAAATCAATGTGACTGTGTAGTAACATAAAACGTATCAGAAAAGAAAAAATTACAGGTAAGGTCTCATCTCTTGTTCAAGGAACAGCTGTAAGAAAAAAGACTGACAATAGGAAGCTGTCCCTATAGAACACAGTTAAACAGACACCAGTGTCAATGGCTGAATGCTGAAACTACAGAATTACATGCTTTTTGTTAATTCAAACTTTTAACAATTGGAGCATGGTAGGAAATAAAAGCAGCACATTCTTCCTCAGTTGGTATCTTTAAATTAAGGTAGAGTATCTGTGTAAAAGATTTCAAGAACTCCCTGTTGGCTCAGTACTAAATACTGTCATGGTATGGAAGAGTAACTCTCACCAGTGCAGAAACCAGGAGGTCAATAAAGCACTCAGAAACAGACTTCTGTTCTCATTTGTGCATCTACAGAATAATTAAATAGACTAAAAGAAACAACAAATAGGAATCCTACTTCAAAAATGGGTGTTCTAGAAGGTGTTCACTATGACGTCCAGGAAACTTATTCTGCAGCTTACAAGTGAGGAGTTCCATTAACAGACCAGTCAGCTTTTCTTTGAAAAGCGTGAGTTCAATCATTGCATATTCATGCATTAACTTGTATTTCTTTCTAACTTGACAATAAATGACAATGTATTTTAGGTAGTCTTTTCCATAGGACATTTGCTGACCTTTACCTGACTAGAATGAAAGAAAAGTCCAATGTCAACTTTACCCTTTCTATCCAAACATACCATAGGAATGAATACACATAAAGCAAATCCGAATGTACAGCGAGTTAATCTTTTAACCTGGGCTTTTCCAGACTAACTTTGTACTGCAGTTCTACTTAAATCTGCTCAAAGGAGCAACTAAGGTTCAGGAACAGGCCCGCTGCAATAGCCACACACAACCTGCCTTCACACAGCAGATAAAATGAATTGCTCTTTCCTGCAACCCGCTAGTATGCCACGTCCCTGCCCTCAGGCTCCTGGAATGGCTTTGCAAAGTTGAGGCCACTGCAGAAGACACTGCAGCCCTCGGTTCAGAGCACACACACCACGCGTCTGGTGCAAACCCTCAGCCTGGCTGTACGCTCAGGGACTGGCGGAGAGTTTTGCCGTGTAACACATGCGCACTTCATCCTTCCAGCACCCTTCTGCTGAATACTACTGAAAACTACCACCACGTATGCCCTACTGGCTGCTGCCTTCCCAATCTGTCTGACAACAGGTTTTATCTTATCCCTACAGAATATTACCTGTATTAGCCAAGTACTTTGCTAATTTTACTGGTCTTAAGTACTATTAATAAATCCAATCATGGAGACTCCGATGAAGAATTACAGAGAAAGTGGCTTGCCAATGACTTCCCACATCCCATCATGGGAGTACCTGAAATAGCCGGCAAAACATCTCAGTTACAACACAGGACCAGGGCAATTATCGATTTCCTGCAGCTGTAGCTGGCACAGTTCCCACCAGGCCGCATTTTAAGACCTCCTCCTCTTTTGGCAGACTCTTCCAAGGAAAAACAAGAGCCAAAGCACTGCTCATCTCTTCCGAGAAGTGGACCCCTTTGGAGGACAGCAGCGCCTGATATTGCCCGTGAAAAGTAATCTCATAGTCTTTCAACAGAGCTTCTCAGCAAAAGTGGACTGCTTGCCTTTGAGACTGAGATATAAATGAGGCATCTAAACAAGCCAGCAAGGAGTAGGCAATAGAGGGAGCAAACTGTTTTACCAATGGTGAGACTAAGATTTGAATGTCCCAGGTTCTCCTAGTGACCTTATTTTTAATGAAAAATTAAAAATCGTAGAAGTTGCAGAAAAAAGTTTCCCAAATCCTTAAGGTTTAGGTAAAATGCAGCACACTGAATCAGCTATTAATTTCAGCAAAATGCAAATTAGGAGACAATGCAATTAAAAGTACAGATAAACTCATTGGAGCCAGTGCCAGGTATAAAAGGACTTTCATGTCTCTGGAGAAAGCCTTTAAAACATCCAGAAGGAATTAGCGGCACAACTTAGAAATTATGGCCAATGCCTGAATAATAGAAATGATTGACCATGGTCCGAGCTACTAAAGGAAACGCGGGATTTTCCATTATTTGGTGTTTTCCTGTCAAAACTCGATGCCAAGACAGAAGTTGTGTCTTAGCCAAACAGAGCTTACGCCGTAGCTAAAAGTCAAACAGGATATATAGGGAGGTCAAACCAGATCCACTCACGCCTTCTACCCTTAAATCCTGTGATTGTAAGGAGAGAAGCAGGTTTCCTCCCCCTTCCTCAGCCCTTAAGGAAAACAAGTCTTTTAATCTATTTAGAGGCCCTTTTTGACATTCTTTAGCTGCAGTTTTTCTCAATCAACCTAATCTTTTCCCATCAAGCTCCATGCTAATCCCATTTTGCTCCACTCCTTAAACTAATAAAAGATTAGAGTGACATTTCAGAAAGGGCATCGTATTAAGCAGTTTCTTTCCCATCTCAACAGATCACACAGTACAAAACGTAGCGAACAGGGCATTAATCTTATGGTAATGAGGTGTCAGTCTGAATGGAGACCTCCTCCTTGATCAATATGAAGGGCGTAGGAATAATGAGGACGCTGCCGCTTGCCATCTCTGGCAACTTTGCCAGAAGGCAGCAGATCCATAAATTGTTGTTGTGATGGTGGCAACAGCTCTTGTTACCACACCGCTCTGCCCTTGACAACGGCGAGCAAGCATCCACACCGATCCGTCACCCCCTGTGCTACCCACACATAACGAGCTTTTCCCTATGTTCTAATTAGCGGCGTAAAACTGTTTAACAACTTAGCTTTGCTCTGACATGAAATCAATTAGGATTAGCAGCCACACACAGAGAAATATTTCACACCTATCCAGCTGGTGAAAACCACTAACAAACTACTTGTGTCATTCCTACAGTGGACAAGCTATCGCTCTTCCTGGTGACATCCCTGCATTGGTATTACCCAATTTACTTTTATACAGAAAGAATTTTCTCAGTTTCTTAAACAAGCCACCATTTCCCTTCAAGAAAGCTCTGCACAGCTACCATGCTCCTGGCAGACTCAAGTTTTATCAAGTGCTGAGAAAGCTTGCCAGAAAAAGTGCAGGCCCGTCCCGGTTCGTGATACTTGGTGGTATCCTTTCACCTGCTCTAATAGGATGCTCTTCCTTAAAGAGTGAGGTGGGCTGGGAAATCCAGCTCTTCCACACACACAATGCCATGAAACTGCACGGAACCCAAAAAGGCTCCACGTGGTCACAACGGCATGTTTACACAGAACAAACTGGAGCAACAGGGCTTAAAAATAATCAGAAGGGAGCTAAGCTGGAGAGAGGGCTGCTAAAGGAACAGCGGAAGACATGAGCAGCACATCTCTCTCTCCTAGAGAAATGCCTCTCTGCATGGGTTTCACTTCTACATTTGCTTTTCTTTCTTGTGACTAATGAATAAAACTTGTGGGTTGGGTATCCCCAAAAGTCAAGTGTCTGAAGGTCAAATTGCCCTACAGGTCACCTCTGTAATTTCTGCTCATTCATGGTTTGTGTAGTTACTACTGATATAGGTAAGAGTTCTTCTAAAAATACTCACCCTGTAGAGGAATTCAGCCCTTCTCCTCCTACTTCACACAGTCTAGTCCTGCACTTGCACAGTCTCTGTTATGTCTTGGTACAGTAAATTAATGCTAAATATCAGCATCAAAGAAACTGATTACTTGGGACTATTTCAAGGACAACAGTCACCATAAACCAAATCTTTACAGTAGTTGAGAAAACACAACATTTTTCTGCAATCACAGTAGAACACAGTCTCACTGATATTGTCAATAAATGCCAATTTTTAACTGTGGAGCCTCCAGCTAAGTCTTTATTCTGATCTTCTTATCTAATCACGTACCTAAAAGAGATACAGTGAAGTAAAAGAAAAGGTTCTTCTCCCGTGCACACTTCTTAGAAAAATCCTACCTCTCCATCTTTACTGTCTTGGTAACGCTTAGCTATTTACCTGTATATTGTGGTAGGTGGAGAATTCAGCGTGTCGTAGATGAGCCTCACATGTCCTTGGTACAACTCTAGAGCCAAAGGGTCATTGTCTCCTTTGTATAATAAGATGCCATTGTCCTTGTCTGTTGCTACCTGTGAACCATGAATAACCAGGTGAGGTTGCTTGAGAATGATTAAAAAACAAATAAACCTGTATTAAAAACCATAGCAAAATCATATACGCAATTCAAATATGATTTAATAAATCATATAAATGAGCAACAAGAGCAAGAGCCATAAGACCCAAAAAGGTCTTGGTGACACTGAGTGGGCTCCTACACAAACAGGTCAACCTCCCACTAAGGCATGGCTCCCTTCTTTCAAATGAGAACTAGTTTCCAGGAGCTGAAAGCTGCAATTTAGTTGATCCCTGTCAATAGACTGTTGCTGTATTTTTGGCGACACATGAATTTATTTCTCAGCTACTACCCCAGCTTGAAGTGGAGGTTTCGAAAATCAACTCTGGCATTACAAGCAGCATGTCACAATTACAGGCAAACAAATTTTGGCAGGCACTGATCTGCTCACAGACTTTCCACAAAGAAGGAAAGAAGGACCCGTGCCCACATCTGGCATAACCATGAGTTATTCACTCAATCCAAGTTATTATCAAGTCATGCGGAGTTCAAATGGGACATTTAGAGAGTTAGGAAGAACAGAGTAGCCCTCGTCCCTCTAGCTTTGATGTACATCAAGGAAAAAAAATAATCTTGAACACTGAATCAAAACCCAAGGACTCCACTTTCCCAGTCTCCAGCTCTCAAATACCTCTATAGTACAAAAAAACCAAACCAAACCAAAACCCAAACCCAAACCAAAAGGACAAAATGGTATTTTTTGATACAACTTGCTGTTATTTTCACAGTACATATTTCTCAAAATTTCTTGCCTATTTTTTTATAATAGCTGTTAAATGCCAAAATTAAAAAGTGAATTTATAAATTGCATTTTATATATATTTATATACTATCCTTTTGCCCTTAATTTTTTTTTCTTGAGCACTTTTTAGTAAGATTTCCTCTATCTGTTCTTAATAATCAATGTTGTACACTATTTTTAATTCACTAGCGATTGATTACTGGATGTAAGAAACACATTCAGGGAAACAAGAAGTGAGAACATTATCTGCATGCGCTTTCTGTAAGAATCAGTTTTATTCTTCAAGCTATGGCTGATGTAAGGTTTTGTGCACTTGAGAAGACAATGTCCAGATTTTCAGCTTTAAAGTTGACATATAGTATTTGGAGCCTTTAAGGAGCCATGTTTTAGAGTGCCCATATTTTAGAATCTCTTTTGTGCTATGAAAAAAATGAAAATGTTGAAGAAAAAAATGGAGTTTCAAATATAGATGAATCAGCTTCATCTTCATGTGAACTGTATACATATATATGATATATGTATATATCTATTAAAGAAACGATAAATTTTAATTATGGAACTTTTTCATTAGAACAAACTTTGCAGGAACCACCCTTTTAAAATCTATTACTAATGTGGAAATGTAGTCCTTTTTCTCATGTCTTGACATTGGTATTTTAATTACAACCAAACTCCATCAAGCAAATCTAGAATATGATTTCCAACTGTGGAATACAATCTCTTGTCAAATTGAGAAAATAAATGCAATAAAATAAACATACAGGGATGATTTTTCTTCTCATATCTTTTGAAATGTTATGCTTCCATTGCAGGGTGAATCTAGCATAGAAGTAGCCCAGATTAACAACCAGTGGCCTAAGAAACAGATGTGTCATGTCTCATATATGCTCCACACATCTCTTTATTAGAAAATGCATAAAGCTAGAAATTATTCCCTCGTTTACTTTGGCATATTAGGGGAAAAAAAGATCAGTTTCATGCCTACTAGACTGTGAATGCAAATAACATCCAAATCACTTTAATATCATATTGGACTAAGCATACAAAATACCTTTGGATCCACAACCACAAAGATGACAGTAGTGGCATGGCACCTTTGATATCTACTTTCCATTGCCTTACACAAAATTTAGGTGTAACAACAAGATTGTAACGAAATCCCAGGCCTTTTATCTACTGAATGTGCACAGTAAAAGAGTAAACAAAATATTGTCTGTAAAGGCCATTTAGAACAGCCTCTTTTAATAAGTCTCCTAACACTAAGCACTAATTTCTACAGGATGAAACACAACGCTGTACATCAGTAAGAAGACAGGAGGTTTGCTGAATCATCTCCAGTTGCGTTGCCAGTCTGGTAATGAGAGTGGTGAGATTCTGGAGGCAGAATATGTGTCCGCAAAGGTACGGTGGTGCCTTCGTTGCTCCTTAATGTTGCCGTAATTTTAGAGCACACAACCGGCTCACAAGTTGTCTCTCACTTTGTCAGCTTCTTGGTCAATAGACCTCTTTCGTTCGGAATAAAACCCCAATATATACATGCATACGTAATATTGCTTAGAAGAGCACTGGGCTGGCAACTGATGTTCTGCATGACATACCTGGAGGGAGATGTTTGCCTGAGGGCGAATTTTGGCAGATGGCAGCTCCACATAGGAATCCTTCCCAACAAAGTTAACTGTGATGAGCTTCTCGCACTTCTGCCCAGCAAAGCCAGCGAGGCAGCGGCAGACGGGCTCATGGTGCGCGACGATGCACTGGGCCCCATTCTGGCACTCGTAGTTATCACATGGGCTTGTCTGGAGCAGAACCATTGGTGGAGGAGTTTCACAGAAAAGTCCACTGTAGAAGGTAAAGGAAAGAAGAAGGGGCCCAATTACCAGCATTTTTTTAAGGAAGCAAACACTTTCCGATGCTGATGTTATGCTACTCCTGTGGTATAGCAACTCTGAGATTCAGCTACCCCGTGCTGACTTTACTGCGAGAAAGCTATATAGCACAGTGCCATACAGACATTCCCCCCTCAGTCTGAACGAGCCAGTTCAAGTACTGAAAGCAATTTGTACTGCACTTTGCACTGGTTATTTCGCTCTGCAAGGTACAGCACTCTGTCTAAAATAGCTTTCATCCCACACTGTGCCATGCAGACGTTCCCAGCAAAAACTGGGAGCCATTTAAGCCCAAACCTGAGATTTGCCCGCCTGCTCTCCCCACCATCCAGAAACATGCACCGCTCCTCAGCCAAAAATCCCCATCCTAGGCTTTGGGACTTGAGTCTACCTCTGCTGTTGGTAAGCAACTGGTAAGCAAGGGGGAAATCCTCTATTTTTAGTGTTTTTTACAGCCTCCTCACTTGCTTTACTGTGTATCAGAGTGTACCATCAACAGATGGGCAACTGCTAAAACATCTCAGAAGCAATGCACCGATACCACCCTATTTGATGGGCAGCTTCCCTGAACTGGTTGTTTCTAACAGCATCAGGATCACCAGCTTTATTTTAGCTGAGTTTGTGGTTGGCAATGTCACAGATCAGAAAAACGCGAAGGAAAGGAAGCTCTCCCAGTGCCAAATGCTCGATCTGAGTACTTGTGAACTCGAATCCTGTTCAGATCCGGATGCAAGTGCTGTGGCTTGTTCTTACATATATGAGCAAAACCTGCATGTAGGAACTTCTGACCACTGGGGCTTGGGCCACATCTCCCCGGTGCAGCGACGGCTCGGTCCCCCGGCTGCCCTCCTGGATCCAGCATGGTTGCACGCTTCACAGGTTATTTGCTGGAATAACTAAGCTACACTGAAATATCGACACCAGCATAGAAGGAGCAGGGAAAAGGGAGAAAGTGCAAAAAAGCTGCAGTCATCTTTCACAGTGATGTCATGGGTCAGACTAAACCGCAAAAAGTAAATGACAAATCTCTGCCCAGTACACCCACTGGGCCTGTGCAATCAATGGGTCCCGCACAGGGCCAGGGCCAGGCTCTCTGCCTGCCTGGCTGCACACGGTATGCCCCTGCACCTGTACCCCAAATTTCTCATTACAACACTGCCGGAACACAACAGACGCTTTTTGTACTGATGAGAGAACATAAACCCTCTGCACCAAGTTCTGTGACTGCTTGAAAATGTGTCGACAGTAAAATGATGAAAAATCGGTAGCTGGTGAGTAGGGAGCACGCGTCAGGCTGTGCTGGGGGGAACGGCGTGGGGATAGCTGCGGCGAGGGCTCCTGCGCCACCTCTGTGTTACACAGCACGTGTCAGCACGGGGGCAGAGGGCTTTCCAGGAGAGGATTGTGGCAGACCCATCGATGCAGTGAATAACCCATCAGCTAGCCCTGCAACAGTGAAATCCCACTTGTCCCTCGAGGGGTTTCCTGCCATTTGGGGAGCGCTTTGTGGAATAATAGTACTCTTATAAAAACAAACCAAAAAATGCCCAAACCTTCACTCCTTTCCAGTAAAGCAGGTGTGACTGGGAAGCTCAGGGAATTTCTAGGCAACCCTCCTAGATACAATTAGAATAGAAACCCAAGCCACTACCCTGCAGTAAATAGTACCGATACAAGCCAGGCAAGCACAGCAAATAACCAGCCACAACATACTCCAGAAGAATCTCGCTTAACCACAGAGACCACAACCTGCTGCCTCTCTAACAGAAGGAAATGGAGCCGACTGCTTTCCTTTTTACATTTTCTCATGTGAAATTTTGCGCAGAGTACCACAACTCTATCTTTAGCGCTGTGTGGAATGAGAGCCCAAATCTCTCCCTGCTCTGTTCTCCCAACACGCACCACTCTCTGGTCTGCCTCTGGGAAACATGACAGAGAGAGAAATACACAGCAAAATATGCATGGGCTAAATCCTGAACTGCATCAAAAGCAATGCAGTTGCTCTGCTTTTCTATGGTGTCTGGGAGAAGAAAAGATACAGGGTTTACAGTGCTAGTTTTACAAAAGGCAAACTTAAAAAATGCCTTGAAAGATGCAAACATTTGGGATTTGCACCTGGGAGAAGCTCTGCTTTCCCCACAGCTGTTACACTGCATGGAACACCCTAACCACCTTCCCAACTTTGCCAAAATCTGTATGTTGGCCTCGTACATGGTGACATGGATATGGCAAACAAAAATCTGTTCCACAGGGATAAGCACGAGGAAGGTGAAAACACTGCTGGGGATTTCCAAGGCGCAAAGCACAGTGCTGCGCCGGGCTCTCGCCGCTGCCCTGGGAGCGCGCCCTGCAGGGACTGTCCCGCTCCAGCCCTGGCGTCACTCGGGGTTGGCTGTGCTCCTGTACACAAACACACAGATGTTTCCTTCTCAGCCAGAACCACCTCTTGGTACTTTGCAGGATAAATTGCATTTCAACACTTTTCTCATTGCATTGCCCTAAGCTTCCTTTATCCACCACAAGGACAGAATGATGTTTCACAGCCGGGCTCCTCACGCCCATCCTACCGCTACCTCCCTGCTCTAGGGGGCAGGAGCTGTGATTAACAGAGACCCCTTACCTCCCCCCTCCCTGCCCGGGTGACAGTGCTAAAAGTGGGCACAGTCAGGGGCTGCTAACACGTCAGCAAAGGGTTCGGCAGCGGAGGGGGGAGCAAACCACTCCCCATCAACCTGTAAATATCCTTTACCAGAAAAAGCATAATCTTGCATAGGGAAAAGCCAGCCTATTCATTTAGACAAATGAATCTCAAAAGTGTAATCTGGCAGGCAATACTGCCGGCAATCAATAAACCCCATTTACTTTGCTCCAAGGAGCATTTGGAGGAGATGTAGAGGGTCAGTACAGTGGGCAGCAGTGGAAATAGGAGCACAGCAGGCAGGGCGGTGTGGGGGAACAACTGCGTGGGGGAAATGGTTGTCTTTGCTCACTCTGATATGTTTCTCAAAGTAAATTTGTTCTTGGGAATATTTCTTTGTGAACACACCTAAACTATGAATTAGTGATAGACTAAGAGACTCTCCCTTCCTGCGCGAGCCCCTTTGCTGCAGCCGCTCGGCAGAGCCCCGCAGGCCACTCCGCTCCTGCAGGGTGAGCGCAGCACCTCGGGGGGCACAGCACCACTCACAGCAAGGGATGGCTTCCATTCCCCTTTCCAAGAAAACAAGGGAATATTAAAAAAATAGCAACAACCTCCTGGGAAGATAGATAGACAGAAAGCAATTCTTGCCAATTTAAGGTAGTTACTGCAGTAGCTGCCTATCTGCACAGCAGTCACACCCAGCCAGAGCTGATGAGCTGAGGACACATCAGCGCCACGTCCCCACTGCTAGCCAGGCACTGGAGGGGACTGTCCGATTGCAGCACTTTCCTGTTCAAAGCCTGGTTTCATTACGCGTGTGATCTCTCTCTCTCCAGCGCAGGGCTTTGCGGCTGGCTGGCAAACAGGTCAGGAGAGCCAGCAATGGGATCAAACTAGGGTCGACCCCACTGATGGCTTTCACCCCTGGCCTGATGTCAGGTGTAATTTGTTTTCCAGAGGTGACTAGCAGAAAGGAGCACTGCTAACCCAGCCCATTGGCTTTGTTCTACCTAATGCCACTCGTTTTGTTCCGTCTGTGAGCAACAACTAGAAAGCAGAAAGAAAGTCGGTGTATATAATTCTAATTTCATGGAAGTTAAAAATAATAATAATAAAAAATCCATGCGACCCGCAGCAGTCTCCGCTAACAGAAAGCAAATGTTGCAAGAAGCCACTGTGTCTGTGCTTGGTGCTGGTCTGAAAGATTTTCCTGAGCTCCCAGTACGGCTCCTGCCCAACCCTTCCTTGCTGTGAAACCCTTTCAGTGGGTGGTTTTACAAGTGCAGCTGTCCTGCTACTGGCATCTGGGAGTTACATTAGCAACGGTGTCTGTCAAGGCCTTTTCTTCTTTATTTTAAAATACATTTTAAAATATATTTTTAGAAATAATTAATACTATTTATTTCCCCAGCAGTGGAATGTGGAACGCAGCCTGGCTTGCATAGCTAGGCCAAGTCCTTTCTGCCTCGTACGATCTCATTTATTTAAATAATCACTGCTGAGTTTCTTGCGGCAAAGTACCCCAGTGGGGAACTCTGAAGCTTCTACACAATGGAGGAACGGTGCTTTCTATCAAGCTCAGCAGTCTTAATGTGTGCTTCACCACTAGAGCGACATTTATCAGGACAGCCCTACTGTGAGGCTGATTGCTAGAGGGAAGGGTTGGTAAGTTAGGTTTTATCCAATGGGGTTCACAAATCCTCAAAAATGTTTTCGGTTACAGGGGGTAAACGAATGTTATTTTGGGAAGAAAACACTGAAAACTTCTCAGGAGGAAAGTGTATTATGTAATTGGAAAAGGTTGCTGAGTGATAAGGAAAGGTGCTGCGCGGAGCACAACCGCACATACCAGTGAATAGGAAATGCTAAGATGGGAAAACAGGCGTGTGCATGTTGGTACTATTGCTTTCTGGGGCTGTCATCAGAGGTGTGTCACTGTGCATATGAGGCCCTACATTGTTAATTACCGGAGTGCCATTTATTCAACCGTGCGAGGATGTAAGTTTTAACATCCTTATTAATGTGTGACTCCAAGTGGCTCTGACGTACGGCGTAGTGACAACCATAAAATTGTTATAGGCCTATGCATTTATTACAACGGCATAAGCTCCAGATAACTGGGAGGTCACTCTGCAAACTCACTTCTGGGAAATGATTCTTGACACTTAGCCAAAAAACTGTATTAATCATCATCTTAGGTCTCCTAGTTAGCTTTGTCAGACCACCCCTTGCGTTCTCTCCTTTTCATCAACACTTGCAGCCTTCAAATACTTGCAAAGTTATCTCCTTGCCGCACAGCCCAGCGCCTGAGGCACGCTTCGTGAACAGTTGAGTCTACAGCCCTGAACATCAGAAGGCTGAACTCTGTCAATCACTACCTCTGCAATTGCAGTCTTAAGAGGGGAAAAAAATATCAGAACCCCCTTCAGAGCAGCAGGCCTTTAAACTACAAAAGGCTGGAGTCATCGAAAGAATAATGAGCAGATCATATTCTGTTAGCAGAATTTTAATCCTGAAATCAAACAAGATCAGGGACTGTTCTGCATGGACAACACAAGGGGCTTCCGCTTGCTCTCCGCCTTGGCAGAGGGAGCCTGTTAGTGCCCACTGCGATATGTATCTCCTAAAAGACCCTTGCTCCCTTGCACAGGAATTTTAGGGAGGTGGCACAGACTAGTGAGAAAAAAAAAGAAAGCAAGCAAGAGACCTCAAAAGTTACTCCTGGCTCTGCTGTTAACAGGCAGAGGGATTACTTTGCTTGCCCAAGTCTACCTCGGGCTATGAAGTGCTGTCCAAGCTAGTAAATGAGTTTTGGAGCTTTGTGTAGAAAGAGGTTTCCTCTTCTTGGAGGACTTTCAGTGGAATTAAATGCCCTCAATTTGAGTGAGGGAGCAGGCGGGGAAGCTCCAGGTTCTGCTCTTCAAGTCCCTGGTGTGAGATCAGCCAAGCCGGGGCACTGCCCAAACTGCCAGTAGAGCTGCTTGGTACGTAGGAATGGACCCCAGGCCAGTCTCCCACCTACCCCTGCTGTTCTGCTCAACAGCGTCACGACTCGAAACATCTCTGCCAAACACTGTGACTCTGCCTTCCCAGAAAAAAAACCCTCATGTTCATCACTACCTAGTACTGACATGCTTTAAAAATCAGGGGAATCTGCAGCAGAGGTCTCCCACTCACTCCCATCTGATGACAGGCTCGAGTTACCCTCGACTCCAGATATGACTTTGCAATCCCATTTCTCAACTCTAACAATTAGATAACATTGAGCATTTACAATTCCACTGTGGGACAGCCACTTGTTATCCTTGTCAGTCACCAATTTGCAAGATCCCTAAGGCCATCAAAGGGATTGAAGCAGAGAATGAAACATGGAGAAAAGGGTATGAATTTGAAATTCAGAGGATATCTGATATCCTGTAAATAACAAGTCTGGTTCTGTGAAACCACGGGCTGACATCATGTTATATATCAAAGCCTATTCAGGGAAGGCTGGCTGCTTTGCAATAAAAATGTGTGTTGAGAGGGGAAAAAAACCCCAAAAACCAGCAAGGATGAAAGCAAGAAGAATGAAAACAGTTGGAGATACAAAGTAGAGAAAATGATTTATAAGTGTTCATGCAATTTCTGCTTTGTCAAGACTGATCTTTTCAGGTACTCCTTCTTTGTCTCATGTGTGTATTTCAAACACAGAAAAGGTTTAGCTGGAAGGAAGCCAGTATCCAGCCTCAGGCAATGATTAGTGAATCCATTTGGAGCAGCACACTTATCTTTGACAGACAGTGAGATTTCCAGGGGTCAGATATATTGGCAGCTGTCAGAATCAGAGACTGGAAATTTACAGCCCAAATCGTACTGAGCCCATCCACCAACAGGCACAGAGTTACTGGCACAAAATCTTCAGGCTCGTGTTTTCTTGCAGTCAGGTGTGAGGGTTCATATATATAATTTTATTATCCTTTGCTCACTCTCCCGCACACAGAGTTTATCTCCATATAATTTATGTGAGTGCATTACCTAGTGTTTTACCAGGAAAGGCTGGGGCAGGCAGGCAAAGTAACACAGCACTGCACAGAAGGCAAATTGTTGTTTTCAAAGCCAGAATTGTCAATCCCCTATATTCAGTTAACTCGTTAAGACCTACTTCAGCTACAAGATTTGAAGCACTGAGCCAGCCATTCACATAGGAATGACAGATCGATACCATATCTAGAGGCTGATTAGCTCTGAGGATGAAAGCAATTAAAGACAGTGCCCCACACTATGTACAGAAGACAGTCTGGAGGAGGAGATGACTCTCACGTACCTGAAACCCTGAGGACAGACGCAGGTGTAGCCATTGACTGCATCTACGCAGACAGCTCCATGGCGACACTTATGGCCCACACAGTCATCATCATCTATTTCACAGTGTTTTCCACTGTAACCCGGTAAGCACTCACATCTGAAATACAAGAAGATCACTGTTAATAGCTTGTTTCAATATTCACAACAATAGCACACACAGGCAGCCTAGCACCAATCTGATTTGAGATGGAAAGGTGTGAGCAATTATTCTTGGAAACATCAAGCACAATTCCTGCCATCAGAAATGCTCACGTCCCTCCTGTCTGTCTGCAGCTGAGGTTCTGCAATCTGCTTAAATTCAAGCCGAGCAAAGAGATACCATCCTACTGCTTTTCCTCAGCCAAGCCTGTGGAGAAGGGTGATCATATAGCGGTCTCCCAATTACACTGAAGATGACAACATCTTCCCTAACCTTACAGACTCAAAGCGCAATATCCTGCAAGGGCAGTTGCTCTGATGTCTCAGACTGTGATTTTGCCAATGTCTGCACACTGCCGAGTGTCTGAGGTTGGCCCTGTGCAGCTACACAGAGCACAGTAAGGTTCCACCTTCCAAATGGAAGCAATCTGCAAGCAAGCCATAAAACTCAGCAAATTTAAAGAAAACGACCATCAGTTTTGAGACCACCACCTGTTTGTCATTCATTTGCAAGGCATAGCAAATGTTGCTGCAACTACGGAAAGTTGTCTTTGAAGTCTGTCCTTTCCTGTGGTGACACTGAGACGAGGCACGTACCTGCTGCTACGGGGTAACGCCATTCATAAGAACAACACAATGGGATGCACCCAAACCTGCAGACATTGGCTTTTTAATTTATTTCATTCAATCCTCAAGTTTGTTGTACGAAGGCTGCATCAGCATTTCTATTATAAGTCTTGCAGAAGTTTACAACCTGACAACAGAAAATGCATCCCAAAGTCTCTGACTGGGAACAGATCTTTTGGGATTGCTGAACAGCCTCTTTTTGAATCTATAGTGTAGACAATGTTTAGTCATGAACACGCTTTAGTCCATAAAACACATTTTACTCCTCCCAGCTGGATGTTACTGCACATCTGGAAAACAAAAGGAGTATCACTTAAACCAAAACAAGGGAAGAACTACAGTTAACTTCAGCAATAAAAGCAGAGGTCTGTGCTTTTGCTGGAGCCCCCTGTTTGGACCCAGTGCACTTGCCACCAAGAGCTGGAAAAGGACAGACACCATAAAGTTGAGGAAGGCAGCATCAGGAGAGAAACTACTGCCCCACCAACCTATTCTGCTGGCCTCCTCCTCCCTGCCAGCAGCCTGGTGGGGTAAGTGCAGGAGGACGATCCTTCTTCCTTCAGAAGAACTGGACACATGTGAGCTGATGAGGAAAGGTATTTCCCCTTTCCAGGCAGTAGTCATGCTGAATTTGGTCCCGAGTGACAGTGAACACACTGGTGGCCCCTGGGCACTTCCCAGCTCATCAGGGCAAGGCAGCGAGTTGGGGGAAACTTCCCGAAGTGCAACAGCAGGTCCTCTGTTTGCTAATGACCAGTGAACGGCTGCCACAGCATCAGGGCTTCAGCAACCGCCTAGCTCAAGCACTGAGAAGAACATGACCTTCAGTCTCCATTTCAAAACATGGCTTGTGACTGGTTAAAAAAGGAGGAAACAGGGCAAAGCCTATTAACCTGGAGGCTGTAGGATGGATAACATTATGTAGATGCGTATACTTTCTCTCTCCATCCTCCCTACAGGAGAGGCCCCCATCATGACCCTCCGCAGCCAGAGGATGGTTGATGTTCCAGCTCTGCACGCCTGCATTGCTTTTTCACACCTTGGTGGCTCAGGGAATATTGTGATTATCGTAACGGAGATGACAAAACAGAGCGAAAAGCAAAAAGTGTTTCTTCCCCAAACCATAAGAAGCGGGCAACATTTTTTGGCAACATTTTAGCCACACCTGCAAGCAAATAATGTCAATCAAAAGACTCTGGGGGGGAAATTGGCAACATTTAATCCTGTTGCTTTTTATCGATCCCCGCAGTCCTAATATAAAGTGATGTAATAATGAACGATGTGCAGTTCCTTATTCAGGGCTGCCATGCATCAATTTTATGATGTGTATTGGCTATCTCAGTAATGACAGAACCACCACTTTTCTCTGCAGGGCTGCATTAAATCAGTATTTTAAGCTGTCAGGTAATAATTCCAAGCTTTAGAATAATAAAGTATATTTATACCATACTCCAACATCAATACAGTGAATGGAAAAACATGCTTCTTTCCTGAAGTTATTTTTTTAGAAGTCATTTCATTGTGTTAAATGTTTTTTTTGTTGTTGATTTTTGGTTTGGTTTGTTTTGTTTTCTGGCATACAGAAAGCTACTCTTCTTCTACAGTAACAGCACAATAAAGATGTGGAGGCTGGAAGTGAGGAAAGCCACCTGCAATTTTAGCTTAGAATGCAAAGAGCTCTGTGCAGCCAAGCACACACTGAAATAGTCCAGTTTGCTTCCAAGCTTGGCTTTCCTTTTAGAAACATGGAATTCCTTTTAGGTGACAGTCATCTCTTAGTGTGGTGCATCTATTCTGAAGCTACCAAAAATGCATGCCTGGAGCGTGGCAGGTGAGAAACTCAGCCACACGAGTGCCTCACCCAGCCTCTCCTAGAAACCCAAGGTCTCCCCAACCAGGGAATGATGGCACGTTAGCTCCATCCCTATCCCACACAGTACCAGTAAGTGACTGACTATCAGTAAAAGTATGATGCAGTAAAGGAGGAGACAAAGAAACTTTGATTTTCAAATCCTAGTAACAGAGCAGTTTACACGATTAGATCAGTTATTTCATTTCCCAGTGACCATCTGACACCAGTACAGTTGAAATCTTGTTTTCTGCTACAGCCTTGTAGTGATGGCAACATTCCCAGTATCAGAGAGAGCCTAAAAACATGTCTAGTGGTATTTAAAATGTTGGCCTATCTGAGGGAAATTGCATCTGCATGCACTCTAATGTCTATTGTATACAAGCCGTGAATCATGGCTTCTATTGCAGGGCCAGAATGGAATTTCCCTCCCCATATCAATAAATAACTTGGCTTCCTATTTTTCCCCCCCTCCGTCTTTGTCATCTTTTCCTCCCTCTGCAGAATTTCAGACTGACTAGAGCTGAAGGCAGGACAGACAGACTGACGACTGGTGTCCTTGCGGCTATGATATTCTTCACTGGTGTGTCCTACTCACATGCCCAGGGCACAAACCTGACAAGTGGATGATAGCTCGGGAACAAGCCAGAATCCTGCCATTAATATTCCCCGCCTCTACAAGCAGAGCAGAGGACTGGTGCACGAGCCCGGCTCATTCTGCATGTGGCATTATACTGCACCATTACAGACTAAATGTATGGCGCATCACAGGTCAGGAGATCAAACTGCTCAAGGGATCAGCAACAGCACAGGACCGGAGGTGGTTGTTTTCAACGAGATCCAGCAGCAACCACACACGACTGCAAAAGCTGCTGTGGGCTCTCAGGCCATTTCTGAATGGTTGGATGCAACCGAAGTATGAAAGAAAAAGCAATACTTGGATAAATCTATGTTCAGGGCTAGGCAGGCTCTCGAGTCTGGGCTGCTGGAAAGCAAAATGGGACAGAGGAAGTAAAGAAATTCTGGATTTTTGTGTAGCGTTCTATCAATAGTGGGAAAAATAATGCAACAAACAGTAGTTGCAAGTAGTTATTTTGGCTTCCCTCAAGGGTTAATGGCCCCACTGCAAAGAAACTTTTCTAGCAAGCAAGCAAAACTGTCTTATTTACTCAAATTATTTGGGCGGCAGGTATGACAATGCTTCCAGGAAGGGTAAAACCATTCAGGACCACAGCTGTCTCCATCCCTTCATACATCTAGCAACATAAGGTAATTTGAGTTACAAGCCTTTGATTTGTAATATGATGTAGCTACTGGATTAGCTGAATGATGGATTAACTAGGAATGAAAGCTGGAAAGAACATCAGGGACTCCTGGGATGTGTGTACCAGTATACACCTCCTTATCCAGTCCCCGTACATCATTTTGGGACCTGTCCTAGTTATTTAATAGTTTCATCTTCCTCAAGAGTTGGAAACATTTCTGTCTGGAGGTTTTTCACCCAAGAGAAAGGATTGAGTTGTACAGACTGACTGTCTAGCACGGATTCAGCTGTCCTCGATACAGCCAGCATCTCTAAAATTTTGGTTCGTTTCCTTTTAACTATCCTGAAACGTTCTGTGTATTAGTTTACACTATTCTGACATGCTGGTTGCTTCACAGGACACAATCTGACCCCAAATTGCAAGTTACCAGGAAGACCAAAGAGTGCTGGCATCTTTCCCCTGTGAGATGCCGGGTGCCCTGGGTGAGGGTGTCCCTCTCCAAAACCCGCAGCCCTCCCTCCCAGGAGGGAATCGGTGAGCCCCCGGGATTGCATCATGTCTGTGGAAACAGCCTTAGGGGAAAGTGCAGAACACAGCTTATGCTGCACTGAACTCTCTTGAGTTTGTCTTCCTCTCTTACTACTTTGATTCAAAGATCTTTTCTTGACAAGCTTTCCATAGAGCTTGACTATTTAACTACTGCCTCTATTTGCTAAATTGCTCTGAAATTCCCACTTCAGACAAGTGATGAACACTGCTACTATGCACCTCTCAAAACACCCCAACCTCCAAATCTCCAGATGTTTTACTGCCATTTACAATGTGAGGCTTTCCTTTGCCCCTGTGAAACAGTCAGTCTCATTCCCAATACCCAAATGCAAACACGAGGGACTTCACAAAATGTAATGTGAGCTGAGTGAAGCTCGCCTCTATAGCCAACGGAAGAAGGTGGCTCCTGAGTAAGAGCCATCCAGTTCAGCTGTTTTCTGCTGCTGCCCATGTGAAGCAGCGTGGGGAGAGAAGCCCCACTGCAGTCAAGGCCAGCCTTTGTCAGCGCTCCCCAAGACCGCCAGCCATCCCAGGAGACAAGAGCTAAAGTGGGAATACAACAGAAAACTCCTGACCTGCCGCTTTATGCTCTGGCCACAAGTTTATCTTTCCCTTCTCAGTATTTAGCATGGGGACTGGCTTTTAAACACTGAGCCAGCATGGGCTGAGGAGGGCTGAGTTACATCTGTTAAGCCTCCTGCTATGCTGCTTGAATTGATGGATGCCCTAAGCAACACATAAGGAAACTGTCCTTAGTTTCTGATGCAGGATAAGACACTTCGCAGTAACTGTTCCAGAAACACTCCTTTTGGCATACTCTATTCCAGAATAATTTCTCTGCTCTGGGGGGTACACCCGTTATTTTCAAGTAAACCACAGAACGCTAGAAAAGTATGTACGGTTGCATTAAAATTAAATGTGACGTGGTCTGAAGTATATAGTACAGTATTTGCACTAATTTTGATGATTTTTACCCCAAACTCATTGCCAGTTCAACCCTAGTCAAGCCAATGGACGGATCTGCCCAGTGTGCAGAGACCAACATACACACAAGCTTACCTGGTTCCTTTGTCAAGGGGAAGACATTTGGACTCATGTTGGCATGGATTTAGATCAGGAACACAGTGGTTAATCACCTCATCACACAGTTCACCTGAGGCAAAAGAAAAGCAATACAGCTGTAACACAACTTGGAGAACCCTGAAGCAGCTCCAACCATGATGTTCAGGGATGGCAAATCTCCCTAAATGGAGATAGCTCAGTAGTTCAGAAGGAAGCGA